>NC_143051.1:4375000-4430000 GCF_057628025.1 Oncorhynchus mykiss | reverse complement strand
GAAGATCAGAATACCAGACAGAGATCAGGACACCAGACAGAGATCAGGATACCAGACAGAAGAAGATCAGGATACCAGACAGAAGAAGATCAGGATACCAGACAGAGATCAGGATACCAGACAGAGATCAGGATACCAGACAGAAGATCAGGATACCAGACAGAAGAAGATCAGGATACCAGACAGAGTTCAGGATACCAGACAGAAGATCAGGATACCAGACAGAAGAAAATCAGAATACCAGACAGAGATCAGGATACCAGATAGAGATCAGGATACCAGACAGAGATCAGGACACCAGACAGAAGATAATCAGGATTCCAGACAGAGATCAAGATACCAGACAGAAGAAGATCAGGATACCAGACACAAGAAGATCAGGACACCAGACAGAGATCAGAATACCAGACAGAGATCAGGATACCAGACAGAGATCAGGATACCAGACAGAGATCTGGATACCAGACAGGAGAATATCCGAATACCAGACAGAAGAATATCAGGATACCAGAAAGAAGAAGATCAGGATACCAGACAGAAGAAGATCAGGATACCAGACAGATCTGGATACCAGACAGGAGAATATCCGGATACCAGACAGAAGAATATCAGGATATCAGACAGAAGAAGATCAGGATACCAGACAGAAGAAGATCAGGATACCAGACAGAGATCAGGATCCAGGCAGAGATCAGGATACCAGACAGAGATCAGGATACCAGACAGAGATCCTGATACCAGACATAAGAAGATCAGAATACCAGACAGAGATCAGGACACCAGACAGAGATCAGGATACCAGACAGAAGAAGATCAGGATACCAGACAGAAGAAGATCAGGATACCAGACAGAGATCAGGATACCAGACAGAGATCAGGATACCAGACAGAAGATCAGGATACCAGACAGAAGAAGATCAGGATACCAGACAGAGTTCAGGATACCAGACAGAAGATCAGGATACCAGACAGAAGAAGATCAGGATACCAGACAGAGATCAGGATACCAGACAGAGATCAGGATACCAGACAGAGATCAGGATACCAGACAGAGATCAGGATACCAGACAGAAGATCAGGATACCAGACAGAAGAAGATCAGGATACCAGACGGTGGAGCATCATTCTCAGGAATAGGGATCGACCAGACAGATCCGTAGTACAAAACACACACACACCACTGCAAGCACTCGCTGTGTCCTCACCTCTCTCCATACCCTCCATGTCTATCTTTGACCTCCCCATCACTCTGTTCTACACTTTCGTCACCTCTCCCCCTCTCTCATTCCCCTTTCTCATCCCTCTCTCATCCCCCTATCTAATCCCTTTCTCTCTCATTCCCCTCTCTCATCCCGCTTTCATCCCTCTCTCCATCCCCCACTCTCGTCCCTCTCTCTCTCTCATCCCTTTCTCTCATCCCCCTCGCTCATCTTGCTCTCTCCATCCCCACTCTCATCCCTCTCTCTCTCATCCCCCATGCTCATCTCTCTCTCTCCATCCCCCTCCCCTCTTGTACACTGCTGCTACTCGCTGGTTGTTTGTTACCTATGCATAGTCACTTAGACCCCACCTACAGTACATGTACGTGTACGTGTGCATGTGTGTGCGTGTGTGTGTGTGTGTGTGTGTGTGTGTGTGTGTGTGTGTGTGTGTGTGTGACCAAAGGCTCTATCCTCTGATCTCTGTTTGGGGGAAGATCAGGATACCAGACAGAATAAGATCAGGATAACAGAGAGAGATCAGGATACCAGACAGATATCGGGATACCAGACAGAAGAAGATCAGGATACCAGACAGAGATCAGGATACCAGACAGAGATCAGGATACCAGACAGAGATCAGGATTCCAGACAGAAGAAGATCAGGATACCAGACAGAGATCAGGATACCAGACAGAAGAAGATCAGGATACCAGACAGAGATCAGGATACCAGACAGAGATCAGGATACCAGACAGAGATCAGGATACCAGACAGAGATCAGGATACCAGACAGAGATCAGGATTCCAGACAGAAGAAGATCAGGATACCAGACAGAGATCAGGATACCAGACAGAGATCAGGATACCAGACAGAGATCAGGATTCCAGACAGAAGAAGATCAGGATACCAGACAGAGATCAGGATACCAGACAGAAGAAGATCAGGATACCAGACAGAGATCAGGATACCAGACAGAAGAAGATCAGGATACCAGACAGAGATCAGGATACCAGACAGAGATCAGGATACCAGACAGATATCAGGATTCCAGACACAAGAAGATCAGGATACCAGACAGAGATCAGGATACCAGACAGAGATCAGGATACCAGACAGAGATCAGGATACCAGACAGAAGATCAGGATACCAGACAGAAGAAGATCAGGATACCAGACGGTGTAGCATCATTCTCAGGAATAGGGATCAGGATACCAGACAGAGATCAGGATCCAGGCAGAGATCAGGATACCAGACAGAGATCAGGATACCAGACAGAGATCCTGATACCAGACAGAAGAAGCTCAGAATACCAGACAGAGATCAGGACACCAGACAGAGATCAGGATACCAGACAGAAGAAGATCAGGATACCAGACAGAAGAAGATCAGGATACCAGACGGAGATCAGGACACCAGACAGAGATCAGGATACCAGACAGAAGAAGATCAGGATACCAGACAGAAGAAAATCAGGATACCAGACAGAGATCAGGATACCAGATAGAGATCAGGATACCAGACAGAGATCAGGACACCAGACAGAAGAAAATCAGGATTCCAGACAGAGATCAAGATACCAGACAGAAGAAGATCAGGATACCAGACAGAAGAAGATCAGGACACCAGACAGAGATCAGAATACCAGACAGAGATCAGGATACCAGACAGAGATCAGGATACCAGACAGAGATCTGGATACCAGACAGGAGAATATCCGAATACCAGACAGAAGAATATCAGAATACCAGACAGAAGAAGATCAGGATACCAGACAGAAGAAGATCAGGATACCAGACAGAGATCTGGATACCAGACAGGAGACTATCCGGATACCAGACAGAAGAATATCAGGATGCCAGACAGAAGAAGATCAGGATACCAGACAGAAGAAGATCAGGATACCAGACAGAGATCAGGATCCAGGCAGAGATCAGGATACCAGACAGAGATCAGGATACCAGACAGAGATCCTGATACCAGACAGAAGAAGATCAGGATACCAGACAGAAGAAGATCAGGATACCAGACAGAGATCAGGATACCAGACAGAGATCAGGATACCAGACAGAAGATCAGGATACCAGACAGAAGAAGATCAGGATACCAGACAGAGATCAGGATACCAGACAGAAGATCAGGATACCAGACAGAGATCAGGACACCAGACAGAGATCAGAATACCAGACAGAGATCAGGATACCAGACAGAGATCAGGATACCAGACAGAGATCTGGATACCAGACAGGAGAATATCCGAATACCAGACAGAAGAATATCAGGATACCAGACAGAAGAAGATCAGGATACCAGACAGAAGAAGATCAGGATACCAGACAGAGATCTGGATACCAGACAGGAGAAGATCAGGATACCAGACAGAAGATCAGGATACCAGACAGAAGAAGATCAGGATACCAGACGGTGGAGCATCATTCTCAGGAATAGGGATCAGGATACCAGACAGAGATCAGGATCCAGGCAGAGATCAGGATACCAGACAGAGATCAGGATACCAGACAGAGATCCTGATACCAGACAGAAGAAGATCAGAATACCAGACAGAGATCAGGACACCAGACAGAGATCAGGATACCAGACAGAAGAAGATCAGGATACCAGACAGAAGAAGATCAGGATACCAGACAGAGATCAGGACACCAGACAGAGATCAGGATACCAGACAGAAGAAGATCAGGATACCAGACAGAAGAAAATCAGGATACCAGACAGAGATCAGGATACCAGATAGAGATCAGGATACCAGACAGAGATCAGGACACCAGACAGAAGATAATCAGGATTCCAGACAGAGATCAAGATACCAGACAGAAGAAGATCAGGATACCAGACAGAAGAAGATCAGGACACCAGACAGAGATCAGAATACCAGACAGAGATCAGGATACCAGACAGAGATCAGGATACCAGACAGAGATCTGGATACCAGACAGGAGAATATCCGAATACCAGACAGAAGAATATCAGGATACCAGACAGAAGAAGATCAGGATACCAGACAGAAGAAGATCAGGATACCAGACAGAGATCAGGATCCAGGCAGAGATCAGGATACCAGACAGAGATCAGGATACCAGACAGAGATCCTGATACCAGACAGAAGAAGATCAGAATACCAGACAGAGATCAGGACACCAGACAGAGATCAGGATACCAGACAGAAGAAGATCTGGATACCAGACAGAGATCAGGATACCAGACAGAGATCAGGATACCAGACAGAAGATCAGGATACCAGACAGAAGAATATCAGGATATCAGACAGAAGAAGATCAGGATACCAGACAGAAGAAGATCAGGATACCAGACAGAGATCAGGATCCAGGCAGAGATCAGGATACCAGACAGAGATCAGGATACCAGACAGAGATCCTGATACCAGACATAAGAAGATCAGGATACCAGACAGAAGAAGATCAGGATACCAGACAGAGATCAGGACACCAGACAGAGATCAGGATACCAGACAGAAGATCAGGATACCAGACAGAAGAAGATCAGGATACCAGACAGAGATCAGGATACCAGACAGAAGATCAGGATACCAGACAGAAGAAGATCAGGACACCAGACAGAGATCAGAATACCAGACAGAGATCAGGATACCAGACAGAGATCAGGATACCAGACAGGAGAATATCCGAATACCAGACAGAAGAAGATCAGGATACCAGACAGAAGAAGATCAGGATACCAGACAGAGATCTGGATACCAGACAGGAGAATATCAGGATACCAGACAGAAGATCAGGATACCAGACAGAATAAGATCAGGATACCAGACGGTGGAGCATCATTCTCAGGAATAGGGATCAGGATACCAGACAGAGATCAGGATCCAGGCAGAGATCAGGATACCAGACAGAGATCAGGATACCAGACAGAGATCCTGATACCAGACAGAAGAAGATCAGAATACCAGACAGAGATCAGGACACCAGACAGAGATCAGGATACCAGACAGAAGAAGATCAGGATACCAGACAGAAGAAGATCAGGATACCAGACAGAGATCAGGACACCAGACAGAGATCAGGATACCAGACAGAAGAAGATCAGGATACCAGACAGAAGAAAATCAGAATACCAGACAGAGATCAGGATACCAGATAGAGATCAGGATACCAGACAGAGATCAGGACACCAGACAGAAGATAATCAGGATTCCAGACAGAGATCAAGATACCAGACAGAAGAAGATCAGGATACCAGACAGAAGAAGATCAGGACACCAGACAGAGATCAGAATACCAGACAGAGATCAGGATACCAGACAGAGATCAGGATACCAGACAGAGATCTGGATACCAGACAGGAGAATATCCGAATACCAGACAGAAGAATATCAGGATACCAGAAAGAAGAAGATCAGGATACCAGACAGAAGAAGATCAGGATACCAGACAGATCTGGATACCAGACAGGAGAATATCCGGATACCAGACAGAAGAATATCAGGATATCAGACAGAAGAAGATCAGGATACCAGACAGAAGAAGATCAGGATACCAGACAGAGATCAGGATCCAGGCAGAGATCAGGATACCAGACAGAGATCAGGATACCAGACAGAGATCCTGATACCAGACAGAAGAAGATCAGGATACCAGACGGTGGAGCATCATTCTCAGGAATAGGGATCAGGATACCAGACAGAGATCAGGATCCAGGCAGAGATCAGGATACCAGACAGAGATCAGGATACCAGACAGAGATCCTGATACCAGACAGAAGAAGATCAGAATACCAGACAGAGATCAGGACACCAGACAGAGATCAGGATACCAGACAGAAGAAGATCAGGATACCAGACAGAAGAAGATCAGGATACCAGACAGAGATCAGGACACCAGACAGAGATCAGGATACCAGACAGAAGAAGATCAGGATACCAGACATAAGAAAATCAGGATACCAGACAGAGATCAGGATACCAGATAGAGATCAGGATACCAGACAGAGATCAGGACACCAGACAGAAGATAATCAGGATTCCAGACAGAGATCAAGATACCAGACAGAAGAAGATCAGGATACCAGACAGAAGAAGATCAGGACACCAGACAGAGATCAGAATACCAGACAGAGATCAGGATACCAGACAGAGATCAGGATACCAGACAGAGATCTGGATACCAGACAGGAGAATATCCGAATACCAGACAGAAGAATATCAGGATACCAGACAGAAGAAATCAGGATACCAGACAGAAGAAGATCAGGATACCAGACAGAGATCAGGATCCAGGCAGAGATCAGGATACCAGACAGAGATCAGGATACCAGACAGAGATCCTGATACCAGACAGAAGAAGATCAGAATACCAGACAGAGATCAGGACACCAGACAGAGATCAGGATACCAGACAGAAGAAGATCTGGATACCAGACAGAGATCAGGATACCAGACAGAGATCAGGATACCAGACAGAAGATCAGGATACCAGACAGAAGAATATCAGGATATCAGACAGAAGAAGATCAGGATACCAGACAGAAGAAGATCAGGATACCAGACAGAGATCAGGATCCAGGCAGAGATCAGGATACCAGACAGAGATCAGGATACCAGACAGAGATCCTGATACCAGACATAAGAAGATCAGGATACCAGACAGAAGAAGATCAGGATACCAGACAGAGATCAGGATACCAGACAGAGATCAGGATACCAGACAGAAGATCAGGATACCAGACAGAAGAAGATCAGGATACCAGACAGAGATCAGGATACCAGACAGAAGATCAGGATACCAGACAGAAGAAGATCAGGACACCAGACAGAGATCAGAATACCAGACAGAGATCAGGATACCAGACAGAGATCTGGGTACCAGACAGGAGAATATCCGAATACCAGACAGAAGAAGATCAGGATACCAGACAGAAGAAGATCAGGATACCAGACAGAGATCTGGATACCAGACAGGAGAATATCAGGATACCAGACAGAAGATCAGGATACCAGACAGAAGAAGATCAGGATACCAGACGGTGGAGCATCATTCTCAGGAATAGGGATCAGGATACCAGACAGAGATCAGGATCCAGGCAGAGATCAGGATACCAGACAGAGATCAGGATACCAGACAGAGATCCTGATACCAGACAGAAGAAGATCAGAATACCAGACAGAGATCAGGACACCAGACAGAGATCAGGATACCAGACAGAAGAAGATCAGGATACCAGACAGAAGAAGATCAGGATACCAGACAGAGATCAGGACACCAGACAGAGATCAGGATACCAGACAGAAGAAGATCAGGATACCAGACAGAAGAAAATCAGAATACCAGACAGAGATCAGGATACCAGATAGAGATCAGGATACCAGACAGAGATCAGGACACCAGACAGAAGATAATCAGGATTCCAGACAGAGATCAAGATACCAGACAGAAGAAGATCAGGATACCAGACAGAAGAAGATCAGGACACCAGACAGAGATCAGAATACCAGACAGAGATCAGGATACCAGACAGAGATCAGGACACCAGACAGAGATCAGGATACCAGACAGGAGAATATCCGAATACCAGACAGAAGAATATCAGGATACCAGAAAGAAGAAGATCAGGATACCAGACAGAAGAAGATCAGGATACCAGACAGATCTGGATACCAGACAGGAGAATATCCGGATACCAGACAGAAGAATATCAGGATATCAGACAGAAGAAGATCAGGATACCAGACAGAAGAAGATCAGGATACCAGACAGAGATCAGGATCCAGGCAGAGATCAGGATACCAGACAGAGATCAGGATACCAGACAGAGATCCTGATACCAGACAGAAGAAGATCAGAATACCAGACAGAGATCAGGACACCAGACAGAGATCAGGATACCAGACAGAAGAAGATCAGGATACCAGACAGAAGAAGATCAGGATACCAGACAGAGATCAGGATACCAGACAGAGATCAGGATACCAGACAGAAGATCAGGATACCAGACAGAAGAAGATCAGGATACCAGACAGAGTTCAGGATACCAGACAGAAGATCAGGATACCAGACAGAAGAAAATCAGAATACCAGACAGAGATCAGGATACCAGATAGAGATCAGGATACCAGACAGAGATCAGGACACCAGACAGAAGATAATCAGGATTCCAGACAGAGATCAAGATACCAGACAGAAGAAGATCAGGATACCAGACAGAAGAAGATCAGGACACCAGACAGAGATCAGAATACCAGACAGAGATCAGGATACCAGACAGAGATCAGGATACCAGACAGAGATCTGGATACCAGACAGGAGAATATCCGAATACCAGACAGAAGAATATCAGGATACCAGAAAGAAGAAGATCAGGATACCAGACAGAAGAAGATCAGGATACCAGACAGATCTGGATACCAGACAGGAGAATATCCGGATACCAGACAGAAGAATATCAGGATATCAGACAGAAGAAGATCAGGATACCAGACAGAAGAAGATCAGGATACCAGACAGAGATCAGGATCCAGGCAGAGATCAGGATACCAGACAGAGATCAGGATACCAGACAGAGATCCTGATACCAGACAGAAGAAGATCAGAATACCAGACAGAGATCAGGACACCAGACAGAGATCAGGATACCAGACAGAAGAAGATCAGGATACCAGACAGAAGAAGATCAGGATACCAGACAGAAGAAGATCAGGATACCAGACAGAGATCAGGATACCAGACAGAAGATCAGGATACCAGACAGAAGAAGATCAGGATACCAGACAGAGTTCAGGATACCAGACAGAAGATCAGGATACCAGACAGAAGAAGATCAGGATACCAGACAGAGATCAGGATACCAGACAGAGATCAGGATACCAGACAGAGATCAGGATACCAGACAGAGATCAGGATACCAGACAGAAGATCAGGATACCAGACAGAAGAAGATCAGGATACCAGACGGTGGAGCATCATTCTCAGGAATAGGGATCGACCAGACAGATCCGTAGTACAAAACACACACACACCACTGCAAGCACTCGCTGTGTCCTCACCTCTCTCCATACCCTCCATGTCTATCTTTGACCTCCCCATCACTCTGTTCTACACTTTCGTCACCTCTCCCCCTCTCTCATTCCCCTTTCTCATCCCTCTCTCATCCCCCTATCTAATCCCTTTCTCTCTCATTCCCCTCTCTCATCCCGCTTTCATCCCTCTCTCCATCCCCCACTCTCGTCCCTCTCTCTCTCTCATCCCTTTCTCTCATCCCCCTCGCTCATCTTGCTCTCTCCATCCCCACTCTCATCCCTCTCTCTCTCATCCCCCATGCTCATCTCTCTCTCTCCATCCCCCACTCTCATCCCCCTCTCTCTCATCTCTCTCTCATCCCCCTCTCTCATCCTTCTCTCTCTTCCCCCCTCTCTCATCCCTCAGTCTCTCTCTCATGCCCCGCTCGCCATCCCCACTCTCATCCCTCTCACTCTCATCCCCCTCTCTCCATATCCCGCTCTCATCCCTCTCTCATCTCTCTCTCTCTCTCTCTCATCCCTCTCTCCATCCCCCGCTCTATCTCTCTCATCCCCCTCTCTCAACACCCTCTCTCCCCAGAGCCACCCACACATTCAGCGACAAGGCAGGTTAAATCAGCCACACAGTATCATCTGCAGAATAGGACTTTCTGATCCAATGTTGGGCTGTATCTCATATGTCACCTTGTTACCTGTACAGTTGGGCTGTATATCATATGTCACCTTGTTACCTTTACACTTGGGCTGTATCTCATATGTCACCTTGTTACATTTACAGTTGGGCTGTACCTCATATGTCACCTTGTAACCTTTACAGTTGGGCTGTATCTCATATGTCACCTTGTTACCTTTACAGTTGGGCTGTATCTCATATGTCACCTTGTTACCTTTACAGTTGGGCTGTACCTCATATGTCACCTTGTTACCTTTACAGTTGGGCTGTATCTCATATGTCACCTTGTTACCTTTACAGTTGGGCTGTACCTCATATGTCACCTTGTTACCTTTACAGTTGGGCTTTATCTCATATGTCACCTTGTTACCTTTACAGTTGGGCCATGCCTCATATGTCACCTTGTTACCTTCTTAGTGCAATACTTCTAACTTGGGCCCATAGGGTTGTGGTCAAATGTTATACACCATGTAGGAAACAAGGTGCCATTTTAGTTTATCCTCACAAACAGTGGATAGGTGCAGTGGAATGTGTTGTTTTACAGGGTCAGCCATGGTAGTACAACGACCCTGGAGGAAATTAGCATCAAATTCCCATGATGCCCTGCAGACCTTTATATTGTTGGTTAATTCCCATGATTCCCTGCAGACCTTTATATTGTTGATTCATTCCCATGATGCCCTGCAGACCTCTGTTTTGTTGGTTAATTCCCATGATGCCCTGCATACCTTTATATTGTTGGTTAATTCCCATGATGCCCTGCAGACCTCTGTTTTGTTGGTTAATTCCCATGATGCCCTGCAAACCTCTATAGTGTTGGTTAATTCCCATGATGCCCTGCAAACCTCTATATTGTTGGTTAATTCCCATAATGCCCTGCAGACCTCTGTTTTGTTGGTTAATTCCCATGATGCCCTGCAAACCTCTATATTGTTGGTTAATTCCCATGATACCCTGCAGACCTCTATATTGTTGGATAATTCCCATGATGCCCTGCAGACCTCTAAAATCCAACTAGTTTACATGATCCCTGGATAGTGATGGTATTGTAGTTAGTGTGTGTATGTGTGAGTGTGTAGGAGGGAGAGGGTGTGTGAGTGTGTAGGAGGGAGAGGGTGTGTGAGTGTGTAGGAGGGAGAGAGTGTGTGAGTGTGTAGGAGGGAGAGGGTGTGTGAGTGTGTAGGAGGGAGAGGGTGTGTGAGTGTGTAGGAGGGAGAGGGTGTGTGAGTGTGTAGGAGGGAGAGGGTGTGTGAGTGTGTAGGAGGGAGAGGGTGTGTGAGTGTGTGTGTGTCAGAGCAAATCAGAAAAAGACATCTCCGACAGCAACAAGCAGATCATCCTGGGAGGTAGACAACAGCGTAGAGGAGGGAGGGAAAGAGAAAACTAAAAGAGGAAGAGGAGAATAGATGACAAGATGGAGGGGGGTCCAAAGCAATTGACCTTGAAATGAAATACTTTTTTAAACAGAGAGAATCTGGAGAGGTTCTGTTTACGGTCCGCCTTTAGACCTTATTGAGTTTCTCTCCTAGCCAAGATAGGTGAGACGGTACGGGGCACAGCAGTTGCCAGAAAGAGGACAGAGGGAGATGAAAGCGTGAGAAAGAATATTTTTTTTTTGGCATGAGGAACCTTTCAAGTACACATTCCTAAATAAGGAGTTAGTATTGAACTCAGGTTCAATCATCAACCTGTTCCTAAATGTGCCAGTTGCATACTTCAGTAACATATGGAAAAAAAGCTGCCTTGAGTCAAATATTGGTTTTGTTTAATTGTGGCGCCCTAAAGCTCCCTGAAGTAGTAAACAGTCCTACAATTAGGGATCAATGACTATCCACCACAACAAATGTATCTCTTACCCTCCTGCAGTACATCAGATTCAGAGAAAATATTCTCCATCAGGGAATAATGAATCCAAAGAGGACACTGACAAGCAGACTTTAAAATACAGGCTGTACCTCTATTTACAGAGCTTCAGAGAACCACAGCGAGTATTAGGGGGGCATTGGCAATTAACACACCTGCCCAATCCCCTCTTTTTGGAAAACCAATATACTGACCTTTCCCTCTTGCAAGTAGAGTATAAAGGAAGCTTCTCGTGAGGGAGTGTTGCTGCAATGAGGGGAACTATCCATGGTGCTGCAATGAGAGGAACTATTAATGGCGCTGAAATGAAAGGAACTATCCATGGTGCTGAAATGAGAGGAAGTATCCGTGGTGCTGAAATGACGGGAACTATCCATGGTGCTGAAATGAGAGGAACCATCCACGGTGCTGAAATGAGTGGAACTATCCATGGTGCTGCAATGAGAGGAACTATTAATGGCGCTGAAATGAAAGGAACTATCCATGGTGCTGAAATGAGAGGAAGTATCCGTGGTGCTGAAATGACGGGAACTATCCATGGTGCTGAAATGAGAGGAACCATCCACGGTGCTGAAATGACGGGAACTATCCATGGTGCTGAAATGAGTGGAACTATCCATGGTGCTGAAATGAGAGGAACTATCCATGGTGCTGCAATGAGTGGAACTATCCATGGTGCTGAAATGAGTGGAACTATCCATGGTGCTGAAATGAGAGGAACTATCCATGGTGCTGCAATGAGTGGAACTATCCATGGTGCTGCAATTTTTTTTTTTTTTTTTATTTTACCTTTATTTAACCAGGCAAGTCAGTTAAGAACAAATTCTTATTTTCAATGACGGCCTGGGAACAGTGGGTTAACTGCCTGTTCAGGGGCAGAACGACAGATTTGTACCTTGTCAGCTCGGGGGTTTGAACTCGCAACCTTCCGGTTACTAGTCCAACGCTCTAACCACTAGGCTACCCTGCCGCCCCCAATGAGTGGAACTATCCATGGTGCTGCAATGAGTGGAGCCATACCTACACATGTACATTGCTGTGCTGTTGGACTATGGACCACATCTCACTACAGCTCTAATAAGGTTTTATTGATCTTAATCACAAGCTTAGATTCTCATCCAACAAATGTGTATTAGTTACTGAGAGGCCTAAATACTTCTGCAGAGCTCCCTGGCTCTTAGTCCTAATCAGTGTTAACTCAGAGACAGTGGTGAGATGGAGAGACAAAGAGAGACATGGGACAAGGTTTTAGTGTATGACAAACTGATGATAAAATATGGAGAGAAGGGAAGAGATACAGAGGGATGAGAGCTTTTCTTTTGGATATAAAACAAAGATGGGAGGATCAGAAGAGAGAGAAAAATAAAGTCCCTGAAATTGAATTGAAAGGGGAGTGGAGAATAAAGAGAGGCTAATGACAAAAAGGAGGAGAGATGTGTGAAATGAGAGAACAAAAAAAGTGAGAGAAATACACTGTAATGACATCATTCTTCCTATATCACTCTCTCTGTCTCTGTCTCTGTCTCTGTCTCTGTCTCTGTCTCTCTCTCTCTCTCTCTCTGTCTCTCTCTCTGTCTCTCTCTCTGTCTCTCTCTCTCTGTCTCTCTCTGTCTCTCTCTCTCTGTCTCTCTCTCTCTGTCTCTCTCTCTCTCTCTCTCTCTCTCTCTCTCTGTCTCTGTCTCTGTCTCTGTCTCTCTGTCTCTGTCTCTGTCTCTGTCTCTCTCTCTCTCTCTCTCTCTCTCTCTCTCTCTGTCTCTCTCTGTCTCTCTCTCTCTCTTCCTCCGTCTGTTTCTGTCTGTTTTGTTTTATACCAATTTTCATAGCATCACATTCTATCCAATTAAGCAGTACACTAAAGGTGTCTCTGTCTCTCTCTCTTCTCTGCACTCCCAAACCCTCTCTCTCTGCTCTCTCACTCTCATGCTCTCTCTATCTCTTCCCCCTCCTACCTCTCTCTCTCTCCCTCCCCTCCCTTTCCCTCCCTCCTACCCTCTGTCCTACTCTTCCAGGTCTCTAAGCCTGTGGCCTTCCTCCTCCAGTGTGGGCCGACATTTCCTTGCAGCGTTGTGATGTATATCTGACCTTTGATGTTGCTACTCTCTGTCCCCGAAGCTTGAGGCCCAATTAAACTAACAACCCCCTGGGCCTATATCCCGCTCTCCTCCCACTCCCCACCACCTCTCCTCCCACTCTCTCTCTCACACTCCTCTCTTCCCTTGTTCCCTCCATCCTCTCTGTCTCTGCTCCCCTCCCCTCCTCTCCTCTCTCCTCTGGAACCTGCTATTCAGATAAGTTTGTACCCACAGTATTGCTTACACATAAAATCCTAACAAAGTTATTATTCGGTGAATAGAAAAAGCAAAGTGCTGAGTTTGTGTTTTTCACTTGTAGTTTTCTATCCCTCCAATAGAGGACGACTATAAATATTGTGAGGCCTCAACCAATAACATGACGTTATGCACTTGACCTTCAGTCCACCTCGTGTCTCTGCTGGGTTCATTCATTCATGCGTTAGTAAAGCTGACCGAGTTGACTTTTTAAAGACACTGGTATCTACAGACAGATACATGTGGTTAGACACTGTAGTGGGATACAGGCAGGGGTGAAAGTCAGGTGGTACGGAGTACAAGCAAAATAAATTGTGGAGGTACGCCGTACCGGTAAAACATGACCTTATCATAATAATAAAAACGTAGATTCAGAAAATGGAATCAAAAATGAGAAACAATTGCATATGCAATTTATCTAGTTATATAGGATGGTTACCATGCATATCATGTATCTAGTTATATAGGATGTTACCATACACATTTATCTAGTTATATAGGATGTTCCCATACATATAATGTATCTAGTTATATAGGATGTTTTTTTTAACCTTTATTTAACTAGGCAAGTCAGTTAAAGAACAAATTCTTATTTTCAATGACGGTCTAGGAACAGTGGGTTAACTGCCTGTTCAGGGGAAGAACGCCTTGTCAGCTGAGGGATTTGAACTTGCAACCTTCCAGTTACTAGTCCAACACTCTAAACTGTTACCATACAGATACATTACATAACCAAATGTATGTGGACACTTGTTCGTCTAACATCTCATTCAAAAATGATTGGCATTAATATGGAGTTGGTCCCCCCTTTGCTGCTACTGTATACCACTTCCACAACACTTCTTCAACTGTATAACAGCCTCCAATCTTCTGGGAAGGCTTCACACTAAAGATCTTCCACACCACTTCTGTACGGTGCTTTGTGGAGGCATTGTCATGTTGAAACAGAAAAGGGACTTCCCCAAACTGTTGACACAACATTTGAAGCAGAGAAAAGTCTAAAATGTCATTGTCTAATGTAGCGTTACGATTTCCCTTCACACCTCCCAAGTGGCGCAGTGGTCTAAAACACCCGTCTCAACGTCAACAGTGAAGTGGCGACTCCAGGATGCTGGCCTTCTTGGCAGAGTTCCTCTGGTCAGTGTCTGTGTTCTTTTGCCCATCTTAATCTTTTATTTTTATTGGCCAGTCTGAGATATGGCTTGATCGCTGCCAGTTGAGGAATTGTGAGGAGTCTGTTTCTCAAACTAGACAATCTAATGTACTTGTCCTCTTGCTCAGTTGTGCACCGGGGCCTTCCACTCCTCTTTCTATTCTGGTTAGAGCCAGTTTGTGCTCTTCTGTAAAGGGAGTAGTACACAGCGTACGAGATCTTCAGTTTCTTGGCAATTTCTCAGAAAGGAGAAAGGTCTTTGTTTCTGCACCTTTTGAGCCTGTAATCAAACCTACAAATGTTGATGCTCCAGATACTCAACTAGTCTAAAGAAGGCCAGTTTTATTGCTTCTTAAAACAGCACAACAGTTTTCAGCTGTGCTAACATAATTGCAAAAGGGTTTGTAATGATTAATTCACCTTTTTATAATGATAAACTTGGATTAGCTAGCACAACGTGCCATTGGAACACAGGAGTGATGGTTGCTGATAAGTGCAGTTAGTTTGCAGTCATTCCAGCTTCAGTTGGAAGTGATTGTGTTAGCTGGGTTGAACTAGCTCTTCTGAACGACAGTGTCCTAACGAGAGAGCACATGTTTTACGCCAAATACAATGTAATTCCAAATACATGCCACTGGAAAACAGCTTATACAAACGCAAACACAGAAATTAGCTGTTATTCTGACTGCACTGTTTGCCGTGACTGTAAGCACTGTTAGCCGTAGTTGGCTAGCTAACAAGCAAGGAATAAAACGGTTGCCAGCCAGTATGGCAATGGAACATTTAGAACGAACGTCTGGGTCGCGTCCATAGAGACAGAACGAAAACACTGAGCAACTGGGTCACGTCTCTGTTAATCGAACCGATAGAATGAATGACCAGCCGGTTTGGGTAGCAACCCTAGGTATGTGTCGGGACTATAGCATGTGTAACAGGATGAAACAGTGTGAATAAATTCAGCAAAATAAAATACAAAAATGAAAATATGTCAATCGTTGTTTGAATATGTTGGTAACCCGTGTAAAATGATAATGCTCTCGAAGCCGATGTTTTCAGGATACATTGGCACCGTTTGCCAATATATCCTCCAAACTCCATTTTCTCTGGCATTATAACATATTAAATAACAACTCACATCCTTGAGCTTCTGCAACTTTGTTGAGTTGCTTTCTCGGAGTCAGACACTCGGGAGAGAACCACACACACACACACACACACACACGCACGCACGCACGCACACACACACGCACACGCACACGCACACGCACACACACACAGAAAGTTCAAAGTGATCTCATAGGACAGCCTTTTCACCTTCTCTTTCTTCTCTCTCAGGGAGAGTTTTAGACTTGAGCTACAACGTTGCTTCTATATACAGTTTCAAGATCAGATTTCCCCTCAAGCATAACAATTAAGGGGATGATATGAATCATGACCCTGGCTCAGTGGTTAGGGCCGTCCCATAGTTGCAGTTGATTTGACTTGATGACATAATGATTGTCCCTGGCTCAGTGGTTAGGGCCGTCCCATAGTTGCAGTTGATTTGACTTGATGACATAATGATTGTCCCTGGCTCAGTGGTTAGGGCCGTCCCATAGTTGCAGTTGATTTGACTTGATGACATAATGATTGACCCTGGCTCAGTGGTTAGGGCCGTCCCATAGTTGCAGTTGATTTGACTTGATGACATAATGATTGACCCTGGCTCAGTGGTTAGGGCCGTCCCATAGTTGCAGTTGATTTGACTTGATGACATAATGATTGACCCTGGCTCAGTGGTTAGGGCCGTCCCATAGTTGCAGTTGATTTGACTTGATGACATAATGATTGACCCTGGCTCAGTGGTTAGGGCCGTCCCATAGTTGCAGCTGCGTACACTTTGTATGAAAAGGTAATGCATTTCTTCACTAAGTAGTGAGCAAGATTGGATGGGACCTTTCCCTACCAGTGGATTTGACTTGAGAACACATTCTCATTCATTTAAACCAACAACCTGGTGGCTATTTCCACAGCACGGAAAGGAAAATATGTCTATTTGTGTACAAATCACCCTGATTAACTCTTTAGTCATATCCCAGTTTACCCTGATTAACTCTTTAGTCATATCCCAGTTTACCCTGATTAACTCTTTAGTCATATCCCAGTTTACCCTGATTAACTCTTTAGTCATATCCCAGTTTACCCTGATTAACTCTTTGGTCATATCCCAGTTTGCATATGTATGTATGGTCTTGCCTACACCTGGCAAAGAGTTTAAATTATTTGATAGAAAGATAATCCGTTTTATTTGGAATGGCAAGCCAAACAAAGTTAAATGGGTCAAATTATATAATGAATATGAATTTGTAGGGCAGAAATTATTAAATATTAAGGCATCTCACTAAAGGCTTCAGTCAGACTAAAGTTATATTCACATCCAAACTGGTTCTCCAACAAATTAGTAAGAATGTCACAACCAATGTTAAAGAATGGCCATTTCCCCTTTATTCAGATTACAACCTCTCCCTTTATTCAGATTACAACCTCTCACTGTATTCAGATTACAGCCTCTCCCTTTATTCAGGTTACAACCTCTCCCTTTATTCAGGTTACAACCTTTCACTTTATTCAGGTTACAACCTCTCCCTTTATTCAGAATACAACCTCTCCCTTTATTCAGATTACAACCTCTCCCTGTATTCAGAATACAACCTCTCCCTATATTCAGATTACAACCTCTCCCTTTGTTCAGATTAAAACCTCTCCCTTCATTCAGATTACAACCTCTCCCTTTATTCAGGTTACAACCTCTCACTGTATTCAGATTACAACCGCTCCCTATATTCAGATTACAACCTCTCCCTTTGTTCAGATTACAACCTCTTCCTTTCTTTAGATTACAACCTCTCCTTTTATTCAGATTACAACCTCTCCCTTCATTCAGATTACAACCTCTCCCTATGTTCAGATTACAACCTCTCACTATGTTCAGATTACAACCTCTCACTATATTCAGATTAAAACCTGAAAAGAAAATAATCTCACCAATTTTTTAAAAATCCATAGACAGCTGGTTGCAATATCAATTTAATCCTCAGGGACAATAGGGACCATAGAGACTATGTAGACCATAGAGACCATAGATAATATAGGAACTATAGAGACCATGTATACTATAGAGACTATAGAGACCATGTAGACTAAAGAGACAATAGGGACCATAGAGACTATGGAGACCATAGAGACTATATGGACAATGGAGACTATAGAGAATATAGAGAATATAGAGACCATAGACACCAGAGAGACTATAGAGACTATAGAGACCGTTTAGACTATAGAGACTATAGAGACCATAGAGACCATAGAGACTGTTTAGACTATAGAGACTCTAGAGACCACAGAGTCCATAGAGACTATAGAGACTATATGGACCATAGAGATTATAGAGACTATAGTGACCATAGAGACCATAGAGACTATAGATACCATAGAGACAATAGAGACTATATAGACCATAGAGACTATAGAGATTATAGAGTATATAGGGACCATAGAGACTATAGATACTATACAGACCATAGAGACTATAGAGACTATAGAGACCTTTTTTAGACCAAAGAGACTATAGACACCATAGAGACTATAGAGACTATAGAGACAGGTTATACCATAGAGACTATATAGACTATAGAGACCATTTAGACTATAGACACTATAGAGACTATAGAGACCAAATAGATTATAGAGACTATAGGGACCATAGAGACAATAGAGACCATTTAGACTATAGAGACTATAGAGACCAAATATATTATAGAGACTATAGGGACCATAGAGACAATAGAGACTATAGAGACCATAGAGACTATAGAGACTATAGAGACCATAGAGACTATAGATACCATTTAGACTGTAGAGACTATAGAGACCATTTAGACTGTAGAGACTATAGAGACCATAGAGACTATAGAGACCATATAAACTATAGAGATTATAGAGACCATAGAGACTATAGAGACCATAGAGACAATAGAGACCATAAGGACCATAGACTATAGAGACCATAGAGACTATAGAGACCATAGAGACTATAGAGACTATAGAGACCATAGAGACTATAGAGACTATAGACACCATAGAGACTATAGAGACTATAGAGACCGTTTATACCATAGAGACTATAGAGACTATAGAGACTATAGAGACCGTTTATACCATAGAGACTATAGAGACTATAGAGACCATTTAGACTTTATTTTCTTTATTTTTTTGTTTTATTTCACCTTTATTTAACCAGGTAGGCAAGTTGAGAACAAGTTCTCGTTTACAATTGCGACCTGGCCAAGATAAAGCAAAGCAGTTCAACACATACAACGACACAGAGTTACACATGGAGTAAAACAAACATACAGTCAATAATACAGTATAAACAAGTCTATATACGATGTGAGCAAATGAGGTGAGATAAGGGAGGTAAAGGCAAAAAGGCCATGGTGGCAAAGTAAATACAATATAGCAAGTAAAACACTGGAATGGTAGATTTGCAATGGGAGAATGTGCAAAGTAGAAATACAAATAATGGGGTGCAAAGGAGCAAAATAAATAAATTAATTAAATACAGTATGGAAAGAGGTAGTTGTTTGGCTAAATTATAGGTGGGCTATGTACAGGTGCAGTAATCTGTGAGCTGCTCTGACAGTTGGTGCTTAAAGCTAGTGAGGGAGATAAGTGTTTCCAGTTTCAGAGATTTTTGTAGTTCGTTCCAGTCATTGGCAGCAGAGAACTGGAAGGAGAGGCGGCCAAAGAAAGAATTGGTTTAGGTGGTGACTAGAGAGATATACCTGCTGGAGCGTGTGCTACAGGTGGGAGATGCAATGGTGACCAGCAAGCTGAGATAAGGGGGGACTTTACCTAGCAGGGTATTGTAGATGACATGGAGCCAGTGGGTTTGGCGACGAGTATGAAGCGAGGGCCAGCCAACGAGAGCGTACAGGTCGCAATGGTGGGTAGGTTCATTGATCATTTGTGTGAGGTTGAGGGCATCAAGTTTAGATTGTAGGATGGCTGGGGTGTTAAGCATGTTCCAGTTTAGGTCGCCTAGCAGCACAAGCTCTGAAGATAGATGGGGGGCAATCAGTTCACATATGGTATCCAGAGCACAGCTGGGGGCAGAGGGTGGTCTATAGCAGGCGGCAACGGTGAGAGACTTGTTTTTAGAGAGGTGGATTTTTAAAAGTAGAAGTTCAAATTGTTTGGGTACAGACCTGGATAGTAGGACAGAACTCTGCAGGCTATATTTGCAGTAGATTGCAACACCGCCCCCTTTGGCAGTTCTATCTTGTCTGAAAATGTTGTAGTTTGGAATTAAAATGTCTGAATTTTTGGTGGTCTTCCTAAGCCAGGATTCAGACACAGCTAGAACATCCGGGTTGGCAGAGTGTGCTAAAGCAGTGAATAGAACAAACTTAGGGAGGAGGCTTCTAATGTTAACATGCATGAAACCAAGGCTATTACGGTTACAGAAGTCGTCAAAAGAGAGCGCCTGGGGAATAGGAGTGGAGCTAGGCACTGCAGGGCCTGGATTCACCTCTACATCGCCAGAGGAACAGAGTAGGAGTAGAATAAGGGTGCGGCTAAAAGCAATACGAATTGGTCGTTTAGAACGTCTGGAACAGAGAGTAAAAGGAGGTTTCTGGGGGCGATAAAATAGCATCAAGGTATAATGTACAGACAAAGGTAAGGTAGGATGTGAATACAGTGGAGGTAAACCTAGGTATTGAGTGATGAAGAGAGAGATATTGTCTCTAGAAACATCATTGAAACCAGGAGATGTCATTGCATGTGTGGGTGGTGGAACTAATAGGTTGGATAAGGTATAATGAGCAGGACTAGAGGCTCTACAGTGAAATAAGCCAATAAACACTAACCAGAACAGCAATGGACAAGGCATATTGACATTAAGGAAAGGCATGCTCAGTTGAGTGATCAAAAGGGTCCAGTGAGTGGAGAGGTTGGTTGGGGGTCACGGCGATTTAGACAGCTAAATCGGTAGCAAGCTAGCATAGGAGCAAGCTAGCATAGGATGGAGGTCTGTTATTAGCCAACTCTTGCGTTCCGTCAGTAGATTAGTGGGTTTCCGTGTGGTAGAGGGGATTAATCCAAATCACACAACAACAACAAAAAATAAAAACAATAGATATAGTTATAGAGGCCCAAGAAGAAAAATAAATAAGTAAAAAATAAAATAAAATAAAAATTGTTCGATTGTCTATTCAGATAGCAGCCGATAAGATAGCCAACGGCTAGCAGGCCGCAGATGGGATGCGCAGGAGGAGCCAGCCGGACAATTCCCTCGGGTAGACAACGTCGGCAGTCCAGCTGTGAAGGCCCGGTGGGGCTCCGCGTAGGCAGCAAAACGGGTCCGGATAGGTGACTGCAGCCCAGGAGTGATTGATGGAACTCTTCAGCTGGCTAGCTCCGGAACAATTGATGTTAGCTCCGGAATCGACGAAAGCCGATAGTCACACGGATAGCAGCTAGCTAGCTGTGAGATCCAGGTATGGATGTCCAGAGCCAGCGACCGAAATCCGGTATGGTCCGTTCCGAGCCGCGCTGCGCTGCACCGCTCCGTACAAAACTGGCGATAGATTCTCGAGCCAAAGGACAGTCGATGACCACAAACCGTGGTTAGCTGAGTACTAACGATTAGCCAGTAAATAAGCTAACTAGCTTCTGAACCAGCTTCAGAGTAGCTTCTGGACCAGCTTCTGGCTAGCTTCTGGCTAATTTCTGGCTAGCCTCTCGGAGGATTACAGATCTGAGGTAAATAATACTTTTTTATATGAATATAAATTGGTGATGCGGATTGCAGGAGACTGTTCTGAAGACGAGTTTTTGGAACATTAAAAATGTATGTGAAAAAAAAAGTTGTAAATATATCTATATACGGGACACGACAGGACGAGGACAAAAATAAGTCTGAACTGCTATGCCATCTTGGGAAAGACAAGTAATAGGTGCTGGTATTCATTTTGGGTGCTGGTACTGTTACTGTAGTTACTGTAGACTATAGAGACTATAGAGACCAAAGAGATTATAGAGACTATAGGGACCATAGAGACAATAGAGACCATTTAGACTGTAGAGACTATAGAGACCATAGAGACTATAGAGACTATAGAGACTGTTTATACCATAGAGACCATAGAGACTATAGAGACCATTTAGACTATGATACTATAGAGACCATTTAGACGATAGAGACTATAGAGTCCATAGAGACTATAGAGACTATAGAGAACATAGAGACTATAGAGACCATAGAGACTGTAGACCCTATAGAGACCATAGAGACTATAGAGACCATTTAGACTATAGAGACTATAGAGACCATTTAGACTATAGAGACAATAGAGACCATTTTGTCTATAGAGACTATATATACACTATAGAGACCATGTAGACTATAGAGACTATAGAGACTATAGGGACCAAAGTGACCATAAATACTATAGAGACCATAGAGACTATAGAGACTATAGTGACCATAGAGACTATAGAGACCATATAGACTATAGAGACTATAGAGACTATAGAGACCATTGAGACTATAGAGACTATATAGACCATTGAGACTATCGAGACTATAGAGAACATAGAGACTATAGATACTACAGAGAGGGGTGTATTAGAGACCATAGAGACCATGAGACTATAGAGACTATAGAGAGACTATAGAGATAATTTAGACTATAGAGACCATTTAGTCTATAGTGACTATAGATACTATAGAGACCATAGATACTATAGAGACTATAGATACTATAGAGACTATAGGGACCATAGAGACTATAGATACTATAGAGACCATAGAGACAATAGAGACTAGATACCATATAGACTTTTGAGACTATAGGGACCATAGAGACTGTAGAGACTATAGGGCCATAGAGACTATAAAGTCTATAGAGACCATAGGGCTATAGAGACCATAGGGCTATAGAGACCATAGGGCTCTGGTCAAAAGTAGTGCACTAGTTAGGGAGTACTGAGCCATTTGGGATGTAATCTTGAATAAACCAATGAGAAGTGGCAACACAGAAAGTGCAGATCCACCTTGCGAGCGAAGGTGAGGTGGCTTATGGGATCATGGGATATTTGTAGCCCACCCGGAGGTGTCTTTGACAAGAGTCATTCATCTTGCCCCAGTACAGTGTGGGTAGGTGGTTAGTGGCAACAGTAGGGGGGCTGATGGATGCCTGTGAACTCTGTGGGAGTCAAGAGACAGCAGGAGGCTGCTGTGGCAATATGGGCTTTCTGGGAACACTGTTGGACCCCTGTATTAGAGAGCCCTGAGTCATAGAGGGAGGGGGGAGGGGGGGGGGGTGTATTAGAGACAGCCCTGAGTCGTAAAAGGAGGGGGGGAGGGGGGTGTATTAGAGACAGCAGGAGGCTGCTGTGGCAATATGGGCTTTCTGGGAACACTGTTGGACCCCTGTATTAGAGACAGCCCTGAGTCATAGAGGGAGGGGGGAGGGGGGGGGTGTATTAGAGACAGCCCTGAGTCATAGAGGGAGGGGGGGGGGGGGTGTATTAGAGCCCTGAGTCATAGAGGGAGGGGGGGTGTATTAGAGACAGCCTTGAGTCATAGAGGGGGGGGGGGTGTATTAGACAACCCTGAGTCATAGAGGGAGGGGGCAGGGGGTGTATTAGACAACCCTGAGTCATAGAGGGATGGGGGGGTGTATTAGACAGCCATGAGTCATAGAGGGAGGGGAGGGGGGGTGTAATAGAGACAGCCTTGAGTCATAGAGGGAGGGGGGAGGGGGGTGTATTAGAGATAACCCTGAGTCATAGAGGGAGGGGGGAGAGGGGTTGTAATAGAGACAGCCTTGAGTCATAGAGGTAGGGGGCAGAGGGGGTGTATTAGACAACCCTGAGTCATAGAGGGAGGGGGGTGTATTAGACAACCCTGAGTCATAGAGGGAGGGGGAGGGGGGGGTGTATTAGACAACCCTGAGTCATAGAGGGAGGGGGGAGGAGGGGTGTATTAGAGACAGCCCTGAGTCATAGAGGTAGGGGGGGTGTATTAGAGACAGCCCTGAGTCATAGAGGGAGGGGGGGTGTATTAGAGACAGCCCTGAGTCATAGAGGGAGGGGGGAGAGGTGGTGTATTAGTCAGCCCGAGAGTCAGAGAGGGAGGGGGGGAAGGGGATGTATTAGACAACCCTAAGTAACCTGATAGTACTGTAACAACATGATAGTACTGTAACCTGGCAGTACTGTAACAACATGATAATACTGTAACCTGATAGTACTGTAACAACATGATAATACTGTAACCTGATAGTACTGTAACAACATGGTAGTACTGTAACCTGATAGTACTGTAACAACATGATAATACTGTAACCTGATAGTACTGTAACAACATGATAATACTGTAACCTGATAGTACTGTAACAACATGGTAGTACTGTAACCTGATAGTACTGTAACAACATGATAATACTGTAACCTGATAGTACTGTAACAACATGATAGTACTGTAACCTGATAATACTGTAACAACATGATAATACTGTAACCTGATAGTACTGTAACAACATGATAATACTGTAACCTGATAGTACTGTAACAACATGATAGTACTGTAACCTGATAGTACTGTAACAACATGGTAGTACTGTAACCTGATAGTACTGTAACAACATGGTAGTACTGTAACACCATGATAGTACTGTAACAACATGATAGTACTGTAACCTGATAGTACTGTAACCTGATAGTACTGTAACAACATGATAGCACTGTAACCTGGCAGTACTGTAACTACATGATAATACTGTAACCTGATAGTACTGTAACAACATGGTAGTACTGTAACAACATGATAATACTGTAACCTGATAGTACTGTAACCTGATAGTACTGTAACAACATGATAATACTGTAACCTGATAGTACTGTAACCTGATAGTACTGTAACAACATGATAGTACTGTAACCTTATAGTACTGTAACAACATGATAGTACTGTAACCTGATAGTACTGTAACAACATGATAGTACTGTAACCTTATAGTACTGTAACCTGATAATACTGTAACCTGATTGTACTGTAACAACATGATAGTACTGTAACCTGATAGTACTGTAACAGCATGATAGTACTGTAACCTGATAGTACTGTAACCTGATAATGTTGTATGATAATAGTACTGTAACAAGATAGTGCTGTATATTGATAGTGCTCTAACACGAGAGTGCTGTTCTTGAAAATGAACAGCTGACAGTGTACATCCCTTGTATAACACAAACGTACAGGAAGTACTAGAAAACAACTGCTTCGTGCTGGTCCTATGCACGTTAAGTTAAATAGCATGGGAGAATGATGAGAGTTCAATAGATGTGGAAGGATGTTCACATCAAAATATGGCCATTTCAAACAGTCAGAAAGAGCAGACACCTTGTCTGGGACGAGGCCCACGTGTTTTGGGATAACTGAACATGTTCTGGATACGTCAAAGGGTTGTCCAATCTCTTTAGGTTAGTTTTTTCCAATCACTTTAGGTTACACCTCTCATTTTATCTCACCCAACCTTTAGTGGCCTTCTGTTCACCCAAATCATCCTGCTTTCTGCAGACATACTTATTCCTATATGCATTCTCTCCTGATTTGGACATTTTGGACAAACATCAATGGCTTAGGCTCGTGATGTTAAATAATTTAATGTATTGACCATTTGAAAGCACTGAAAACCCCACACATTGATTCTCCTTCATTATGAAACAGTTCTAATAGTGTAGTTAGGATGCTGATACTTGACTAGCAGCCAGCTCCAGGTCTCAAAATGGACTCCAAGTCTTCAGCTCCAGGTCTCAAAATGGACTCCAAGACTTCAGCTCCAGGTCTCAAAATGGACTCCAAGGCTTCAGCTCCAGGTCTCAAAATGGACTCCAAGACGTCAGCTCCAGGTCTCAAAATGGACTCCAAGACGTCAGCTCCAGGTCTCAAAATGGACTCCAAGGCTTCAGCTCCAGGTCTCAAAATGGACTCCAAGTCTTCAGCTCCAGGTCTCAAAATGGACTCCAAGTCTTCAGCTCCAGGTCTCAAAATGGACTCCAAGACGTCAGCTCCAGGTCTCAAAATGGACTCCAAGGCTTTAGCTCCAGGTCTCAAAATGGACTCCAAGTCTTCAGCTCCAGGTCTCAAAATGGACTCCAAGTCTTCAGCTCCAGGTCTCAAAATGGACTCCAAGACTTCAGCCCCAGCTCTCAAAATGCACTCCAAGACTTCAAACCAAATGATGCATCATAAAAGATAAGAGGGGTATAAAAAATGTATGATAATGATAATGGTGAATCTGTCTAAGTGTTTCTTTTGATCCCAGCAGGGGAGAGTATTATTATAGGAAAATCTACTTTTCTCCATGTAAAACAGCTGCTACAGTACAGGACTGAAATAGAAACTCTGAAGAGTATCTAGCTTTACCCAGTCATGCATTCCAGTTGAAACAACTAGCACAGGGCTGAATTACAAACTCTGAAGAGTATCTGTAAACTCTAGAGACTATGTAGCTGTACGTAGTCATGCATTGTAGCCAGTTGGTGAAAGCTGTCCTAGCTGCTGTATACAGAGTGTTGTGGTAATGGCTGTTCTGCTGGAACGTCTTATGTAAAACACTCGACAGGGGGCCTCAATCTCTCTTTCCCTCTCCCTCTCCGTCTCTCTCTCTCTCTCTCTCTCTCTCTCTCTCTCACTCAGTCTCTCACTCTTTGTTTTTTCCTGACACAGTCAGGCGAGATGTTTTACTCCTCAACTCTCTGCAAGGTAGAAGACCTCTTATGAATAGATTCAGCAGGACATTGTGTGTGTGTGTCTGTAATATGTGTTGTGTCCTGAGAGAGTGACGCTGCTCCTATTGACTTGGCCTCGATGTCTCTAATGAGCCCTCAGACTGAACTAGAGAGATGAGGGCAGAGCTCTGTGTCTCTGTTGAACCCTCAGGTTGAACTAGAGAGATGAGGGCAGAGCTCTGTGTCTGTTGAACCCTCAGATTAAACTAGAGAGATGAGGGCAGAGCTCTGTCTCTAATGAACCCTCAGGCTGAATAAGAGAGATGAGGGCAGAGCTCTGTGGCTCTAATGAACCCTCAGGCTGAACTAGAGAGATGAGGGCAGAGCTCTGTCTCTAATGAATCCTCAGGCTGAACTAGAGAGATGAGGGCAGAGCTCTGTCTCTAATGAACCCTCAGACTGAACTAGAGAGATGAGGGCAGAGCTCAGTGTCTCTATTGAACCCTCAGATTGAACTAGAGAGATGAGGGCAGAGCTCTTTGTCTCTAATGAACCCTCAGGCTGAACTAGAGAGATGAGGGCAGAGCTCTGTCTCTAATGAACCCTCAGGCTGAACTAGAGAGGAGGGCAGAGCTCTGTCTATAATGAACCCTCAGACTGAACTAGAGAGATGAGGGCAGAGCTCAGTGTCTCTATTGAACCCTCAGATTGAACTAGAGAGATAAGGGCAGAGCTCTTTGTCTCTAATGAACCCTCAGGCAGAGGGAACTAAAGTTTGTTTCCTGTTAGACCGGCAAACACTACATTGACATTTTTCATTGTAGTACATAACGTAGCATAGTATGCCTGTATTTAATGCTGCCTAATGGCTAAAGCCAGAGGTTTGTCTATGTTATCTGAACAGCATAAACTTCTGGACATTGTTATGGTTTTTCTTGAGGTCGTTCATGGTGACATTTGCATTGTAGTCAAATTGAATCATACTACAAGAGGCCAATAAAAACAGCATATTAATGTTAACATATTACATGAACACAAAAACATATTCATGCCTCAGACGCATTTTGTTTCAAAATGTGTACATTTATTTTATTTTCCAAATTAAATTAGTTTTATCTTCTTTCCTTCAAACTTCTAAATCAGTTTCTACTTTATCAAATAAACCCAGATTTCATCGAAAAATGGCACTCTATCACCGCTATAGTGCACTACTGTTGACCAGGGTCCATGGGGGATAGGGTTCTACTCCCTCTAAAAGTGCACTACTGTTGACCAGGTCCCATAGGGGATAGGGTTCCACTCCCTCTATAGTGTACTACTGTTGACCAGGTCCCATAGGGGATAGGGTTCCACTCCCTCTATAGTGGATTACTGCTGACCAGGTCCCATAGGGGATAGGGTTCCACTCCCTCTATAGTGTACTACTGTTGACCAGGTCCCATAGGGAATAGGGTTCCACTCCCTCTATAGTGCACTACTGCTGACCAGGTCCCATAGGGGATAGGGTTCCACTCCCTCTATAGTGCACTACTGCTGACCAGGTCCCATAGGGGATAGGGTTCCACTCCCTCTATAGTGTACTACTGTTGACCAGGTCCCATAGGGGATAGGGTTCCACTCCCTCTATAGTGGACTACTGCTGACCAGGTCCCATATGGGATAGGGTTCCACTCCCTCTATAGTGTACTACTTGCTGACCAGGTCCCATAGGGGATAGGGTTCCACTCCATCTATAGTGTACTACTGTTGACCAGGTCCCATAGGCGGTAGGGTTCAACTCCATCTATAGTGTATTACTGCTGACCAGGTCCCATAGGGGATAGGGTTCCCACTCCCTCTATAGTGTAATACTGCTGACCAGGTCCCATAGGGGATGGGGTTCCACTCCCTCTATAGTGTACTACTGCTGACCAGGTCCCATAGGGGATAGGGTTCCACTCCATCTATAGTGGATTACTGTTGACCAGGTCCCGTAGTGGATAGGGTTCCACTCCCTCTATAGTGTACTACTTGCTGACCAGGTCCCATAGGGGATAGGGTTCCACTCCATCTATAGTGTACTACTGCTGACCAGGTCCCATAGGTGATAGGGTTCCCACTCCCTCTATAGTGTACTACTGCTGACAAGGTCCCATAGGGAACAGGGTTCCACTCCATCGATTGTGCACTACTGTTGACCAGGGTCCATAGGGAAAGATGTTCCACCTAATCTATAGCGTACTACTGTTGACCAGGGCCCATAGGGAACAGGGTTCCACTCCCTCTATAGTGCACTACTGCCGACCAGGTCCCATAATGGATAGGGTTCCACTCCCTCTATGGTGTGCTAGTGCTGACCAGGTCCCATAGGTGATAGGGTTCCACTCCCTCTATAGTGTACTACTGCTGACCAAGTCCCATAGGGGATAGGGTTCCACTCCCTCTATAGTGCACTACTGCTGACCAGGTCCCATAGGGGATAGGGTTCCACTCCATCTATAGTACACTACTGCTGACCAGGTCCCATAGGGGATAGGCTTCCACTCCCTCTATAGTGTACTACTGCTGACCAGGTCCAATAGGGGACAGGGTTCCACTCCTTCTATAGTGTATTACTGTTGACCAGGTCCCATAGGAGATAGGGTTCCACTCCCTCTATAGTGCACTACCGTTGACCAGAGCCCATAGGGGATAGGGTTCCCACTCCCTCTATAGTGCACTACTGTTGACCAGGGCCCATAGGGAATAGGGTTCCACTCCATCTATAGTGTACTACTGTTGACCAGGGCCCATAGGGAATAGGGTTCCACTCCATCTATAGTGCACTACTGTTGACCAGGGCCCATAGGGAATAGGGTTCCACTCCATACATAGTTCACTACTGTTGACCAGTACCCATATGGATCTGGGCTCCACTCCATTTGTCGTGTACGACAGTTGACCAGGGCCCATAGGGAATAGGGTTCAACTCCATCTATAGTGTACTACTGTTGACCAGGGCCCATAGGGAACAGGGTTCCATTCCATCGACAGTGCACTACTGTTTATCAGGGCCCGTATGGAATAGGGTTCCACTCCATCTATAGTGTACTACTGTTGACCAGGGTCCAGAGGGAAAGATGTTCCACCTCATCTATAGTGTACTACTGTTGACCAGGGTCCATAGGGAATAGGGTTCCATTCCATCGATAGTGTACTACTGCTGACCAGGTCCCATAGGGGATAGGGTTCCACTCCCTCTATAGTGTGCTACTGCTGACCAGGTCCCATAGGGGATAGGGTTCCACTCCATCTATAGTGTATTACTGTTGACCAGGTCCCACAGGGGATAGGGTTCCACTCCCTCTATAGTGCACTACTGCTGACCAGGTCCCATAGTGTATAGGGTTCCACTCCATCTATAGTGCATTACTGCTGACCAGGTCCCATAGGGGATAGGGTTCCACTCCATCTATAGTGTACTACTGCTGACCAAGTCCCATAGGGAATAGGGTTCAACTCCATCTATAGTGTACTACTGCTGACCAGGTCCCATAGGGGATAGGGTTCCCACTCCCTCTATAGTGTATTTCTTGCTGACCAGGTCCCATAGGGGATAGGGTTCCACTCCATCTATAGTGTATTACTGTTGACCAGGTCCCATAGGGGATAGGGTTCCACTCCCTGTATAGTGCACTAAATTTGACCAGAGCCCAGAGGGGATAGGGTTCCACTCCCTCTATAGTGCACTACTGTTGACCAGGGTCCATAGGGGATAGGGTTCCACTCCCTCTATAGTGTACTACTGTTGACCAGGGCCCATAGGGAATAGGGTTCAACTCCATCTATAGTGTACTACTGTTGACCAGGGCCCATAGGGAATAGGGTTCCACTCCATCTATAGTGTACTACTGTTGAACTAGGGTCTATAGGAAAAGATGTTCCACCTCTTCTATAGTGTACTACTGTTGACCAGGTCCCATAGGGAATAGGGTTCAACTCCATCTATAGTGTACTACTGCTGACCAGGTCCCATAGGGGATAGGGTTCCCACTCCCTCTATAGTGTACTACTGCTGACCAGGTCCCATAGGGGATCGGGTTCCCACTCCCTCTATAGTGTACTTCTGCTGACCAGTTCCCATAGGGGATAGGGTTCCACTCCCTCTATAGTGCACTACTGCTGACCAGGTCCCATAGGTGATAGGGTTCAACTCCATCTATAGTGTTCTACTGCTGACCAGGTCCCATAGGGGATAGGGTTCCACTCCATCTATAGTGTATTACTGTTGACCAGGTCCCATAGGGGATCGGGTTCCACTCCCTCTATAGTGTACTACTGCTGACCAGGTCCAATAGGGGATAGGGTTCCACTCCTTCTATAGTGTATTACTGTTGACCAGGTCCCATAGGAGATAGGGTTCCACTCCCTCTATAGTGCACTACCGTTGACCAGAGCCCATAGGGGATAGGGTTCCCACTCCCTCTATAGTGCACTACTGTTGACCAGGGCCCATAGGGAATAGGGTTCCACTCCATCTATAGTGTACTACTGTTGACCAGGGCCCATAGGGAATAGGGTTCCACTCCATCTATAGTGCACTACTGTTGACCAGGGCCCATAGGGAATAGGGTTCCACTCCATACATAGTTCACTACTGTTGACCAGTACCCATATGGATCTGGGCTCCACTCCATTTGTCGTGTACGACAGTTGACCAGGGCCCATAGGGAATAGGGTTCAACTCCATCTATAGTGTACTACTGTTGACCAGGGCCCATAGGGAACAGGGTTCCATTCCATCGACAGTGCACTACTGTTTATCAGGGCCCATATGGAATAGGGTTCCACTCCATCTATAGTGTACTACTGTTGACCAGGGTCCAGAGGGAAAGATGTTCCACCTCATCTATAGTGTACTACTGTTGACCAGGGTCCATAGGGAATAGGGTTCCATTCCATCGATAGTGTACTACTGCTGACCAGGTCCCATAGGGGATAGGGTTCCACTCCCTCTATAGTGTGCTACTGCTGAAAAGGTCCCATAGGGGATAGGGTTCCACTCCATCTATAGTGTATTACTGTTGACCAGGTCCCACAGGGGATAGGGTTCCACTCCCTCTATAGTGCACTACTGCTGACCAGGTCCCTTAGTGTATAGGGTTCCACTCCATCTATAGTGCATTACTGCTGACCAGGTCCCATAGGGGATAGGGTTCCACTCCATCTATAGTGTATTACTGCTGACCAAGTCCCATAGGGAATAGGGTTCAACTCCATCTATAGTGTACTACTGCTGACCAGGTCCCATAGGGGATAGGGTTCCCACTCCCTCTATAGTGTATTTCTTGCTGACCAGGTCCCATAGGGGATAGGGTTCCACTCCATCTATAGTGTATTACTGTTGACCAGGTCCCATAGGGGATAGGGTTCCACTCCCTCTATAGTGCACTAAATTTGACCAGAGCCCAGAGGGGATAGGGTTCCACTCCCTCTGTAGTGCACTACTGTTGACCAGGGCCCATTGGGAATAGGGTTCCACTCCATCTATAGTGTACTACTGTTGACCAGGGCCCATAGGGAATAGGGTTCCACTCCATCTATAGTGTGCTACAGTTGACCAGGGCCCATAGGGAACAGGGTTCCACTCCATCAATAGTGCACTACTGTTGACCAGGGTCCATAGGGGATAGGGTTCCACTCCCTCTATAGTGTACTACTGTTGACCAGGGCCCATAGGGAATAGGGTTCAACTCCATCTATAGTGTACTACTGTTGACCAGGGCCCATAGGGAATAGGGTTCCACTCCATCTATAGTGTACTACTGTTGACCTAGGGTCCATAGGAAAAGATGTTCCACCTCCTCTATAGTGTACTACTGTTGACCAGGTCCCATAGGGAATAGGGTTCAACTCCATCTATAGTGTACTACTGCTGACCAGGTCCCATAGGGGATAGGGTTCCCACTCCCTCTATAGTGTACTACTGCCGACCAGGTCCCATAGGGGATAGGGTTCCCACTCCCTCTATAGTGTACTACTGCTGACCAGGTCCCATAGGGGATAGGGTTCCCACTCCCTCTATAGTGTACTACTGCTGACCAGGTCCCATAGGGGATCGGGTTCCCACTCCCTCTATAGTGTACTTCTGCTGACCAGTTCCCATAGGGGATAGGGTTCCACTCCCTCTATAGTGCACTACTGCTGACCAGGTCCCATAGGTGATAGGGTTCAACTCCATCTATAGTGTTCTACTGCTGACCAGGTCCCATAGGGGATAGGGTTCCACTCCATCTATAGTGTATTACTGTTGACCAGGTCCCATAGGGGATCGGGTTCCACTCCCTCTATAGTGTACTACTGCTGACCAGGTCCCATAGGGAATAGGGTTCCACTCCCTCTATAGTGTATTACTGTTGACCAGGTCCCATAGGGGATAGGGTTCCACTCCCTCTATAGTGTACTACTGCTGAACAGGGCCCATAGGGAATAGGGTTCCACTTCCTCTATAGTGTATTACTGCTGACCAGGTCCCATAGGGGATAGGGTTCCACTCCATCTATAGTGTATTACTGTTGACCAGGTCCCATAGGGGATAGGGTTCCACTCCCTCTATAGTGTACTACTGTTGACCAGGTCCCATAAGGGATAGGGTTCCACTCCATCTATAGTGTATTACTGTTGACCAGGTCCCATAGGGGATAGAGTTCCACTCCCTCTATAGTGTACTGCTGTTGACCAGGGTCCATAGGGAATAGGGTTCCACTCCATCTATAGTGTACTACTGTTGACCAGGGCCCATAGGGAATAGGGTTCAACTCCATCTATAGTGTACTACTGTTGACCAGGGCCCATAGGGAATAGGGTTCCACTCCATCTATAGTGTACTACTGTTGACCTAGGGTCCATAGGAAAAGATGTTCCACCTCCTCTATAGTGTACTACTGTTGACCAGGTCCCATAGGGAATAGGGTTCAACTCCATCTATAGTGTACTACTGCCGACCAGGTCCCATAGGGGATAGGGTTCCCACTCCCTCTATAGTGTACTACTGCTGACCAGGTCCCATAGGGGATAGGGTTCCCACTCCCTCTATAGTGTACTACTGCTGACCAGGTCCCATAGGGGATCGGGTTCCCACTCCCTCTATAGTGTACTTCTGCTGACCAGTTCCCATAGGGGATAGGGTTCCACTCCCTCTATAGTGCACTACTGCTGACCAGGTCCCATAGGTGATAGGGTTCAACTCCATCTATAGTGTTCTACTGCTGACCAGGTCCCATAGGGGATAGGGTTCCACTCCATCTATAGTGTATTACTGTTGACCAGGTCCCATAGGGGATCGGGTTCCACTCCCTCTATAGTGTACTACTGCTGACCAGGTCCCATAGGGAATAGGGTTCCACTCCCTCTATAGTGTATTACTGTTGACCAGGTCCCATAGGGGATAGGGTTCCACTCCCTCTATAGTGTACTACTGCTGAACAGGGCCCATAGGGAATAGGGTTCCACTTCCTCTATAGTGTATTACTGCTGACCAGGTCCCATAGGGGATAGGGTTCCACTCCATCTATAGTGTATTACTGTTGACCAGGTCCCATAGGGGATAGGGTTCCACTCCCTCTATAGTGTACTACTGTTGACCAGGTCCCATAAGGGATAGGGTTCCACTCCATCTATAGTGTATTACTGTTGACCAGGTCCCATAGGGGATAGAGTTCCACTCCCTCTATAGTGTACTGCTGTTGACCAGGGTCCATAGGGAATAGGGTTCCACTCCATCTATAGTGTACTACTGTTGACCAGGTCCCATAGGGAATAGGGTTCAACTCCATCTATAGTGTACTACTGCTGACCAGGGCCCATAGGGAATAGGGTTCCACTCCATCTATAGTGTACTACTGTTGACCTAGGGTCCATAGGAAAAGATGTTCCACCTCCTCTATAGTGTATTACTGTTGACCAGGTCCCATAGGGGATAGGGTTCCCACTCCCTCTATAGTGTACTACTGCTGACCAGGTCCCATAGGGGATCGGGTTCCCACTCCCTCTATAGTGTACTTCTGCTGACCAGTTCCCATAGGGGATAGGGTTCCACTCCCTCTATAGTGCACTACTGCTGACCAGGTCCCATAGGTGATAGGGTTCAACTCCATCTATAGTGTTCTACTGCTGACCAGGTCCCATAGGGGATAGGGTTCCACTCCATCTATAGTGTATTACTGTTGACCAGGTCCCATAGGGGATCGGGTTCCACTCCCTCTATAGTGTACTACTGCTGACCAGGTCCCATAGGGAATAGGGTTCCACTCCCTCTATAGTGTATTACTGTTGACCAGGTCCCATAGGGGATAGGGTTCCACTCCCTCTATAGTGTACTACTGCTGAACAGGGCCCATAGGGAATAGGGTTCCACTTCCTCTATAGTGTATTACTGCTGACCAGGTCCCATAGGGGATAGGGTTCCACTCCATCTATAGTGTATTACTGTTGACCAGGTCCCATAGGGGATAGGGTTACACTCCCTCTATAGTGTACTACTGTTGACCAGGTCCCATAAGGGATAGGGTTCCACTCCATCTATAGTGTATTACTGTTGACCAGGTCCCATAGGGGATAGAGTTCCACTCCCTCTATAGTGTACTGCTGTTGACCAGGGTCCATAGGGAATAGGGTTCCACTCCATCTATAGTGCACTACTGTTGACCAGGGCCCATAGGGAATAGGGTTCCACTCCATAGATAGTGCACTACTGTTGACCAGGGCCCATAGGGAATAGGGTTCCACTCCATAGATAGTGTACTACTGTTGACCAGGGCCCATAGGGAATAGGGTTCCACTCCATAGATAGTGCACCACTGTTGACCAGGGCCCATAGGGAATAGGGTTCCACTCCATAGATAGTGTACTACTGTTGACCAGGGCCCATAGGGAATAGGGTTCCACTCCATAGATAGTGTACTACTGTTGACCAGGGCCCATAGGGAATAGGGTTCCACTCTATAGATAGTGTACTACTGTTGACCAGGGCCCATAGGGAATAGGGTTCCACTCCATAGATAGTGTACTACTGTTGACCAGGGCCCATAGGGAATAGGGTTCCACTCCATAGATAGTGTACTACTGTTGACCAGGGCCCATAGGGAAGTATCTACAGTACATCTGAATAAAGAAAGAGAGAGAGAAAAAGAAAGAAAGAAATAAAGAAAGAGAGATCACCTGTAGTTGTACCAATCAGGTTGGATAAACGATCATTAAGTCAAGGTTGAAATCAGTCAAGGACTTCTAGCTCTAAACTGCTCTTCCCTTAGGACTGGAGTTCAGTGATTACAATGTCCCTAATTAGTGTGTGTGTGTGTGTGTGTGTGTGTGTGTGTGTGTGTGTGTGTGTGTGTGTGTGTGTGTGTGTGATAGAGAGAGAGAGAGAGACAGCGAGAGAGAGAGCGAGAGAGAGAGAGAGAGAGAGAGAGAGAGAGAGAGAGAGAGAGAGAGAGCACAGTAAGGACACCTCTAGTACAGGACCTGCTGGGAGCTAGTTTTGTAATGGCTCTGCGTGAAACGAGCTGGATGATCATTTGACTTAAGGCCTTGGCACGCAGAGGTGTATAAGCAGTTTGTCATTGCAACAGCCGTGTGTGTGTGTGTTTGTAAGAGACAGAGAGAGAGAGAGTGGGTGAGAGCAGAGAGAGGGGGGGTAGAGAGACAGAGATAAAGAGAGAGAGAGAGAGAGAGAGAGAGAGAGAGAGAGAGAGAGAGTAGGTGAGAGCAGAGAGAGAGAAAGAGACAGGGAGAGAGAGAGACAGAGAGAGAGAGAGAGAGAGAGACAGAGAGAGAGAGAGAGAGTGGGTGAGAGCAGAGAGAGAGAGAGACAGAGAGAGAGAAAATAGGGGGGTAGAGAGAGAGAGAAAGAGAGAGAGAGAGAGAGAGAGAGAGAGAGAGAGTGGGTGAGAGCAGAGAGAGAGAGACAGAGAGAGAGAAAAAATAGGGGGGTAGAGAGAGAGAGAGAAAGATAGGGAGAGAGAGAGAGAGAGTGGGTGAGAGCAGAGAGAGAGAGACAGAGAGAGAGAAAATAGGGGGGGTAGAGAGAGAGAGAGAGAGACAGAGAGAGATAGACAAAGAGAGAAAGAGAGACAGAGAGAGATAGACAAAGAGAGAGAGAGAGAGAGACAGAGAGAGATAGACAGAGAGAGAGAGAGAGAGAGAGAGAAAAAAAATAGGGGGATAGAGTGAGACAGAGAGAGAGAGAGGGTGAGAGCAGAGAGAGAGATACAGAGAGAGAGAAAATAGGGGGGTAGAGAGAGAGAAAATAGGGGGGTAGAGAGAGAGAGAGAGAGAGAGAGAGAGAGAGAGAGAGAGAGAATAGGGGGGTAGAGAGAGAGACATATGTATGGATAAACCACTTCTCCAATCTTTTTTGCTCTATATGAAAGAACAAACAGCAAACACATATGAATTATTAAATACAAATCATAGAATCAACTATTGCAGACAACCTGAACCAACTGGATTCTCCAATCACATTTCATGACCTACAGGTCAAAACAGAAAACCTCCAACCCAAACAGGCCTGTGGTGTTGATGTTATCCTAAATAAAATTATAAAATATACTAACCACAAATTCCTATTGGCTATTAACTATTATTGGCTATTGCTATTGGCTTAAACTCTTTAACATCGTAATTTGCTCAATTGGCCACTGGACTTTTTACATTGACACCTCCCCCATCCCCCTCCCCCATCCCTGCTACCTGCAGTGGATTATCTACGAAGAGTCACTTCTCCCCTACCTACAAGTACAAATTACCTCGACTAACCTGTACCCCCACACACTGACTCAGTACTGGTGCCCCCTGTATATAGCCTCCACATTGACTCTGTACCGGTACCCCCTGTATATAGCCTCCACACTGACTCGGTACCGGTACCCCCTGTATATAGCCTCCACATTGACTCTGTACCGGTACCCCCTGTATATAGCCTCCACATTGACTCAGTACCGGTACCCCCTGTATATAGCCTCCACATTGACTCTGTACCGGTACACCCTGTATATAGCCTCCACATTGACTCGGTACTGGTACCCCCTGTGTATAGTCTCCACATTGACTCTGTACCGTAATACCCTGTATATATCCTCCACATTGACTCTGTACCGGTACCCCCTGTATATAGCCTCCACATTGACTCTGTACCGTAATACCCTGTATATAGTCTCCACATTGACTCTGTACCGGTACACCCTGTATATAGCCTCCACATTGACTCGGTACTGGTACATAGTATATAGCCTTGTAATTGTTATTGTGTTCATTTGTATAATTTTTTACATTAGTTTATTTCGGAAATATTTTCTTAAATCTTGGACTGTTGGTGAAGGGATTGTAAGTAAGCACACCGGTTGTATTCGACGTATGTGACAAATAAAGTTGATTTGATTTGATTTGGCATCTTCCCCAATATTTGGAACCAAATCCACAAAAGTGGAGACAAATTTGACCCCAATATCTACCGTGGGATATGCGTCAACAGCAACCTTGGGAAAATCATCTGCATTATCATTAACAGCAGACTCGTACATTTCCTCAGTGAAAACAATGTACTGGGCAGATCTCAAATTGGCTTTTTTACCAAATTAATGCACACAGTAATTGACAAACAAATAAACCAAAACAAAGGCAATGTCTTCTCATGTTTTGTTGATTTCAATGTATTTATTTTTTTTACTCAATTTGGCATAAGCGTCTGCTATACAAATAGATGAAAACTGGTGCTGAGGGAAAAAGACACAACAACATTATAAAATCCATGTACACAAACAACAAGTACGCGGTTAAAACTGGCAAAAAAAAACACATATTTATTTTCATTGAGCTGTGGGGTGATACAGTGGGGCATAAAAAGTATTTAGACCAGATACTTATTTTCCACCATAATTTGCAAATAAATTCATTAAAAATCCTACAATGTGATTTTCTGGATTTTTTTCCCCAATTTGTCTGTCATGGTTGAAGTGTACCTATGATGAAAATTACAGGCCTCTCTCATCTTTTTGAGTGGGAGAACTTGCACAATTGGTGGCTGACTAAATACTTTTTTGCCCCACTGTATAAACATAAACAGTAGGGGCTCAACTCAATGAATCAAAAAAAATTTAATGGATTTAAAACATTATTTTTGAAAGATAATCTATTATGTGACAATAGTTGCAATTTACTTAAAGTTACTTTGTGTGAAGTTTCAACAACTCAAATGTGTTGGTCTATATTGTTAGTCCGTGGTCTGTTGGTCTATATTGTTAGTCTGTGGTCTGTTGGTCTATATTGTTAGTCTGTGGCCTGTTGGTCTATATTGTTAGTCTGTGGTTTATTGGTAGTCTATATTGTTAGTCTGTGGTCTGTTGATAGTCTACATTGTTAGTCTGTGGTCTGTTGATAGTCTACATTGTTAGTCTGTGGTCTGTTGATAGTCTACATTGTTAGTCTGTGGTCTGTTGATGGTCTACATTGTTAGTCTTTGGTCTGTTGATAGTCTACATTGTTAGTCTGTGGTCTGTTGATAGTCTACATTGTTAGTCTGTGGTCTGTTGATAGTCTACATTGTTAGTCTGTGGTCTGTTGATAGTCTACATTGTTAGTCTGTGGTCTGTTGATGGTCTACATTGTTAGTCTGTGGTCTGTTGGTCTATATTGTTAGTCTGTGGTCTGATGATGGTCTATATTGTTAGTCTGTGGTCTGTTGATGGTGTATACTCGGAGTCTGTTGTCTGTTGGTAGTCTATATTGTTAGTCTATGGTATGTTGGTCTACATTGTTAGTCTGTGGTCTGTTGATGGTCTACATTGTTAGTATGTGGTCTGTTGATGGTCTATTGAAAGGATGATGGATCGAATCCCCGAGCTGACAAGCTAAAGACAAATTAATAAGGCCCCACCTCTCTGATTCAGAGGGGTTGGGTTAAACGTGGAGGACACACCTCTCTGATTCAGAGGGGTTGGGTTAAACGTGGAAGACACACCTCTCTGATTCAGAGGGGTTGGGTTAAACGTGGAGGACACACCTCTCTGATTCAGAGGGGTTGGGTTAAACGTGGAGGACACACCTCTCTGATTCAGAGGGGTTGGGTTAAATGCAGAAGTCACATTTCAGTTGAATACGTTCAGTTGGACAACTGACTAGGTACCCCCCCCCCCACCCTTTCCTTCCCTTCCCTTTATATATTGATTCTGTAGTCTGTTGATAGTCAATATGCTATTCATTCTGAGAGAACTGAATAATGAATAAAAGTGTATGGCACCATGCAATTTGATCAAATGCATTAGAGTTTTAGGTGGAATAAAAGCATGTGAATTTACTATGATTTGAGAGCATTGCCTATGTTTTAAACTATTTCTCCTTTTCAGGCAAAGTGGGGCTAAAATGGTTTCTATTGTTAAACAAACATCTAACAAAATCAAACCATGTGTTTACACACACACACACACACACACACACACACACACACACACATACACCCTCCCAGCCACACCTCATCCACCCCTCTCCAAAATGGTCTCATGCTACTGTAGTGAATATGGTCAGATTGCCTTGACTGTCCCTCAGTGCTCTAAATATACATTGACCAGCCACACACAAACCACTCCTGATCGAAATGGCTGTGTTTAGTCAGACACAACCCAACACTGTAAAGGAAAAACCTTAGTGACAAAACTGGTCGTTATGTCTGTGTGGATTAAAGACGTCAGTCAATTTTGAGTCTGTGCGCTTTTGGTCTGAAATTGCGTCTGAACTGGCAATGTATTTCCCTTAAATTGCATTACTCTGGACCAGATCCACGTGGGCCCTGATAGAAAGTCATGTGATATACAATGAGTGTACAGAACATTATGATGCGTTAGAAGATGTTTCAAAAATACAATGTACAAAAAAAAGTGATTTTGATGAATTCTGTTTAGAAAATACATGTAGACATGGTTTTAAAAGGTCGTGGTAATATTCCATTCGGAAGAGACATTTCTAGGCGGCTTAATTTACCTTGTCCTGTGGCTCAACTGACCTCATACCGTAAGTTGTGCCAAGAGAAAAAACAATTTGGACAAGCTCTGTTTTCAAAACTGTAATGTTCAAATTAATTTGGTTTATTTACAGAGATAGACAACAACCTGAAATATACACTGAGTGTACGAAACATTAGGAACGCTTTCTCTTTCCATGACAAAATCGATCAAGTGAATCAAGGTCAATGCTATGATCCCTTACTGATGTAACTTGTTAAATCCACTTCAATCAGTGTAGATGAAGGGGAGGAGACAGGTTAAATACAGATTTTTTTTAAGCTTGAGCAAATTGAGAAATGGATTGTGTATGTGTGCCATTCAGAGGGTGAATGTGCAAAACACAACACAATAACATCCAGCCAACTTGACACAACTGTTGGAAGCACTGGAGTCAAAATGGGCCAGCATCCGTGTGGAATGATTTGGACACCTTGTAGAGTCCATGACCCGATGAATTGAGGCTGTTCTGAGGGCAATAGGCAGGGTGCACCTCAATATTAATAAAATGTGTTTTTTTCTCTCTTTCTCTTTCAATGCTGCAGCATTTTCTTGGTACCCTTCCCCAGATCTGTGCCTCGACACTTTCACGGAGCCATACGGACAATTCCTTCGACACTTCAACTGTAAGAGACGGAATCTAAAATCCAGAAAATCACATTGTATGATTTTTAAGTAATTAATTTGCATTTTATTGCATGACATAAGTATTTGATCACCTACCAACCAGTAAGAATTCCGGCTCTCACAGACCTGTTAGTTTTTCTTTAAGAAGCCCTCCTGTTCTTCACTCATTACCTGTATTAACTGCACCTGTTTGAACTCGTTACCTGTATAAAAGACACCTGTCCACACGCTCAATCAAACTGACTCCAACCTCTCCGCAATGGCCAAGACCATGTATTGTAGTGAGTCTGTCGACACAATTCTAATGAAAGGTACACCAACTTTAATGCGATGGCTTTACATAAATATACTGAAAACCCTATCGAATTAAAACTCCACGCAACAATCTGTTGGTCAGCAAAGGGGGGAGGGTTTTCAGAGGTTGAATTAAATGTATTCCTTTCGTACAAAGTAAACCACACCTCCAAAGCCTGTTTACGCACTTGCATAAGGTACGTCTGAATACTACCTACTCAGAAGTACTTAGGAAAGGTGTATATCATTTCTAAGTCTGATGCGGTCCCTATGTGAATTAGTGGTGTGGATATACAGTGGGGCAAAAAAGTATTTAGTCAGCCACCAATTGTGCAAGTTCTCCCGCTTAAAGAGATGAGAGAGGCCTGTAAACTTATTTTCCACCATTATTTGCAAATAAATTCATAAAAATCCTACAATGTGATTTTCTGGATTTTATTTTCTCATTTTGTCTGTCATAGTTGAAGTGTACCTATGATGAAAATTACAGGCCTCTCTCATCTTTTTAAGAGGGAGAACTTGCACAATTGGTGGCTGACTAAATACTTTTTTTGCTCCACTGTATGTCTCTGTAGTGTTTAATCTTCCATCAATACATTTGCATCCTATAATATGAATCCCTATGAATCACTATGAATCACAGTTAACAGGGATTTACACCCTGTTGAAAGACTGAAACAATCTACAATCTTTGTCTTTCTTTCGGTCTCTCGTTCTCATTCTCACACACAGCCACCCCACATAGCCTGGTTCCTCTCTAGGTTTATTCCTAGGTTTTGGCCTTTCTAGGGAGTTTTTCCTAGCCACCGTGCTTCTCCACCTGCATTGCTTGCTGTTTGGGGTTTTAGGCTGGGTTTCTGTACAGCACTTTGAGATATCAGCTGATGTACGAAGGGCTTTATAAATACATTTGATTTGATTTGATTTGATGCACACACACACACGCACACACACACACACACACACACACACACACACACACACACACACACACACACACACACACACACACACACACACACACACACACTGTAGAAAAAACACACACACAATCACAGACACACACACACACACACACACAAAGAAAACCACACACACAAACACAGGCACAAACGCACACAAACACCGATCTTCACTCTGTGAAAGTAGTGTCCTGTTTGTGAAAGTCATTGTAAACAGAGACGGTGGCGGGATGGCGTGAGTTCTAAATTTAGATCAACACCATTCCTGACGACAGGATTGGCTGTGGTTGTTTTGTTCCCAGCGTACCTCTCCAAGGTTGAGTCCCATCAAACTGTGTGTTTGTCCCAAGCAGCACCTTATGCCCTACACAGCGCACTACTTTCGACTAGGACGTAATGCACTAAGTAGGAAATAGTTTGCCGTTTGGGACACACACTGGGTGTTCCATAGTAGGTACTGTTGTAATGTAGCAGACTGGGCGTTCCATAGTAGGTACTGTTGTAATGTAGCAGACTGGGTGTTCCATAGTGTTGTAATGTAGCAGACTGGGTGTTCCATAGTGTTGTAATGTAGCAGACTGGGTGTTCCATAGTGTTGTAATGTAACAGACTGGGTGTTCCATAGTGTTATAATGTAACAGACTGGGTGTTCCATAGTGTTGTAATGTAGCAGACTGGGTGTTCCATAGTGTTGTAATGTAGCAGACTGGGTGTTCCATAGTGTTGTAATGTAACAGACTGGGTGTTCCATAGTGTTGTAATGTAGCAGACTGGGTGTTCCATAGTGTTGTAATGTAACAGACTGGGTGTTCTATAGTGTTGTAATGTAGCAGACTGGGTGTTCCATAGTGTTGTAATGTAACAGACTGGGTGTTCCATAGTGTTGTAATGTAGCAGACTGGGTGTTCCATAGTGTTGTAATGTAACAGACTGGGTGTTCCATAGTGTTGTAATGTAACAGACTGGGTGTTCCATAGTGTTGTAATGTAGCAGACTGGGTGTTCCATAGTGTTGTAATGTAGCAGACTGGGTGTTCCATAGTGTTGTAATGTAACAGACTGGGTGTTCCATAGTGTTGTAGTGTAACAGACTGGGTGTTCCATAGTGTTGTAATGTAGCAGACTGGGTGTTCCATAGTGTTGTAATGTAACAGACTGGGTGTTCCATAGTGTTGTAATGTAGCAGACTGGGTGTTCCATAGTGTTGTAATGTAACAGACTGGGTGTTCCATAGTGTTGTAATGTAGCAGACTGGGTGTTCCATAGTGTTGTAATGTAGCAGACTGGGTGTTCCATAGTGTTGTAATGTAGCAGACTGGGTGTTCCATAGTGTTGTAATGTAACAGACTGGGTGTTCCATAGTGTTGTAATGTAACAGACTGGGTGTTCCATAGTGTTGTAATGTAGCAGACTGGGTGTTCCATAGTGTTGTAATGTAGCAGACTGGGTGTTCCATAGTGTTGTAATGTAACAGACTGGGTGTTCCATAGTGTTGTAATGTAGCAGACTGGGTGTTCCATAGTGTTGTAATGTAGCAGACTGGGTGTTCCATAGTGTTGTAATGTAACAGACTGGGTGTTCCATAGTGTTATAATGTAACAGACTGGGTGTTCCATAGTGTTGTAATGTAGCAGACTGGGTGTTCCATAGTGTTGTAATGTAGCAGACTGGGTGTTCCATAGTGTTGTAATGTAGCAGACTGGGTGTTCCATAGTGTTGTAATGTAGCAGACTGGGTGTTCCATAGTGTTGTAATGTAGCAGACTGGGTGTTCCATAGTGTTGTAATGTAACAGACTGGGTGTTCCATAGTGTTGTAATGTAGCAGACTGGGTGTTCCATAGTGTTGTAATGTAGCAGACTGGGTGTTCCATAGTGTTGTAATGTAGCAGACTGGGTGTTCCATAGTGTTGTAATGTAGCAGACTGGGTGTTCCATAGTGTTGTAATGTAGCAGACTGGGTGTTCCATAGTGTTGTAATGTAGCAGACTGGGTGTTCCATAGTGGGTAATGTAGCAGACTGGGTGTTCCATAGTGTTGTAATGTAGCAGACTGGGTGTTCCATAGTGTTGTAATGTAACAGACTGGGTGTTCCATAGTGTTGTAATGTAACAGACTGGGTGTTCCATAGTGTTGTAATGTAGCAGACTGGGTGTTCCATAGTGTTGTAATGTAGCAGACTGGGTGTTCCATAGTGTTGTAATGTAACAGACTGGGTGTTCCATAGTGTTGTAATGTAGCAGACTGGGTGTTCCATAGTGTTGTAATGTAACAGACTGGGTGTTCCATAGTGTTGTAATGTAGCAGACTGGGTGTTCCATACTGTTGTAATGTAGCAGACTGGGTGTTCCATAGTGTTGTAATGTAACAGACTGGGTGTTCCATAGTGTTGTAATGTAGCAGACTGGGTGTTCCATAGTGTTGTAATGTAGCAGACTGGGTGTTCCATAGTGTTGTAATGTAGCAGACTGGGTGTTCCATAGTGTTGTAATGTAACAGACTGGGTGTTCCATAGTGTTGTAATGTAGCAGACTGGGTGTTCCATAGTGTTGTAATGTAGCAGACTGGGTGTTCCATAGTGTTTTAATGTAGCAGACTGGGTGTTCCATAGTGGGTAATGTAACAGACTGGGTGTTCCATAGTGTTGTAATGTAACAGACTGGATGTTCCATAGTGTTGTAATGTAGCAGACTGGGTGTTCCATAGTGTTGTAATGTAACAGACTGGGTGTTCCATAGTGTTGTAATGTAACAGACTGGGTGTTCCATAGTGTTGTAATGTAACAGACTGGGTGTTCCATAGTGTTGTAATGTAGCAGACTGGGTGTTCCATAGTGTTGTAATGTAACAGACTGGGTGTTCCATACTGTTGTAATGTAACAGACTGGATGTTCCATAGTGTTGTAATGTAGCAGACTGGGTGTTCCATACTGTTGTAATGTAGCAGACTGGGTGTTCCATACTGTTGTAATGTAGCAGACTGGGTGTTCCATACTGTTGTAATGTAGCAGACTGGGTGTTCCATACTGTTGTAATGTAGCAGACTGGGTGTTCCATACTGTTGTAATGTAACAGACTGGGTGTTCCATAGTGTTGTAATGTAGCAGACTGGGTGTTCCATAGTGTTGTAATGTAACAGACTGGGTGTTCCATACTGTTGTAATGTAACAGACTGGATGTTCCATAGTGTTGTAATGTAGCAGACTGGGTGTTCCATACTGTTGTAATGTAGCAGACTGGGTGTTCCATAGTGTTGTAATGTAACAGACTGGGTGTTCCATACTGTTGTAATGTAACAGACTGGGTGTTCCATAGTGTTGTAATGTAACAGACTGGGTGTTCCATAGTGTTGTAATGTAGCAGACTGGGTGTTCCATAGTGTTGTAATGTAGCAGACTGGGTGTTCCATAGTGTTGTAATGTAGCAGACTGGGTGTTCCATAGTGTTGTAATGTAGCAGACTGGGTGTTCCATAGTGTTGTAATGTAGCAGACTGGGTGTTCCATAGTGTTGTAATGTAACAGACTGGGTGTTCCATAGTGTTGTAATGTAGCAGACTGGGTGTTCCATAGTGTTGTAATGTAACAGACTGGGTGTTCCATAGTGTTGTAATGTAGCAGACTGGGTGTTCCATAGTGTTGTAATGTAGCAGACTGGGTGTTCCATAGTGTTGTAATGTAAAAGACTGGGTGTTCCATAGTGTTGTAATGTAGCAGACTGGGTGTTCCATAGTGTTGTAATGTAGCAGACTGGGTGTTCCATAGTGTTGTAATGTAGCAGACTGGGTGTTCCATAGTGTTGTAATGTAGCAGACTGGGTGTTCCATAGTGTTGTAATGTAGCAGACTGGGTGTTCCATAGTGTTGTAATGTAGCAGACTGGGTGTTCCATAGTGTTGTAATGTAAAAGACTGGGTGTTCCATAGTGTTGTAATGTAGCAGACTGGGTGTTCCATAGTGTTGTAATGTAGCAGACTGGGTGTTCCATAGTGTTGTAATGTAGCAGACTGGGTGTTCCATACTGTTGTAATGTAGCAGACTGGGTGTTCCATAGTGTTGTAATGTAACAGACTGGATGTTCCATAGTGTTGTAATGTAGCAGACTGGGTGTTCCATAGTGTTGTAATGTAACAGACTGGGTGTTCCATAGTGTGTAATGTAGCAGACTGGGTGTTCCATAGTGTTGTAATGTAGCAGACTGGGTGTTCCATAGTGTTGTAATGTAGCAGACTGGGTGTTCCATAGTGTTGTAATGTAGCAGACTGGGTGTTCCATAGTGGGTAATGTAACAGACTGGGTGTTCCATAGTGTTGTAATGTAGCAGACTGGGTGTTCCATAGTGTTGTAATGTAACAGACTGGGTGTTCCATAGTGTTGTAATGTAACAGACTGGGTGTTCCATAGTGTTGTAATGTAGCAGACTGGGTGTTCCATAGTGTTGTAATGTAACAGACTGGGTGTTCCATAGTGTTGTAATGTAACAGACTGGGCGTTCCATAGTGTTGTAATGTAGCAGACTGGGTGTTCCATAGTGTTGTAATGTAGCAGACTGGGTGTTCCATAGTGTTGTAATGTAACAGACTGGGTGTTCCATAGTGTTGTAATGTAAAAGACTGGGTGTTCCATAGTGTTGTAATGTAGCAGACTGGGTGTTCCATAGTGTTGTAATGTAGCAGACTGGGTGTTCCATAGTGTTGTAGTGTAACAGACTGGGTGTTCCATAGTGTTGTAATGTAGCAGACTGGGTGTTCCATAGTGTTGTAATGTAACAGACTGGGTGTTCCATAGTGTTGTAATGTAACAGACTGGGTGTTCCATAGTGTTGTAATGTAGCAGACTGGGTGTTCCATAGTGTTGTAATGTAGCAGACTGGGAGTTCCATAGTGTTGTAATGTAACAGACTGGGTGTTCCATAGTGTTGTAATGTAACAGACTGGGTGTTCCATAGTGTTGTAATGTAACAGACTGGGTGTTCCATAGTGTTGTAATGTAGCAGACTGGGTGTTCCATAGTGGGTAATGTAGCAGACTGGGTGTTCCATAGTGTTGTAATGTAACAGACTGGGTGTTCCATAGTGTTGTAATGTAACAGACTGGGTGTTCCATAGTGTTGTAATGTAGCAGACTGGGTGTTCCATAGTGTTGTAATGTAGCAGACTGGGTGTTCCATAGTGTTGTAATGTAACAGACTGGGTGTTCCATAGTGGGTAATGTAGCAGACTGGGTGTTCCATAGTGTTGTAATGTAACAGACTGGGTGTTCCATAGTGTTGTAATGTAGCAGACTGGGTGTTCCATAGTGTTGTAATGTAACAGACTGGATGTTCCATAGTGTTGTAATGTAACAGACTGGGTGTTCCATAGTGTTGTAATGTAGCAGACTGGGTGTTCCATAGTGTTGTAATGTAGCAGACTGGGTGTTCCATAGTGTTGTAATGTAGCAGACTGGGTGTTCCATAGTAGGTACTGTTGTAATGTAGCAGACTGGGTGTTCCATAGTGTTGTAATGTAGCAGACTGGGTGTTCCATAGTGTGTAATGTAACAGACTGGGTGTTCCATAGTGTTGTAATGTAACAGACTGGGTGTTCCATAGTGTTGTAATGTAGCAGACTGGGTGTTCCATAGTGTTGTAATGTAGCAGACTGGGTGTTCCATAGTGTTGTAATGTAACAGACTGGGTGTTCCATAGTGGGTAATGTAGCAGACTGGGTGTTCCATAGTGTTGTAATGTAGCAGACTGGGTGTTCCATAGTGTTGTAATGTAACAGACTGGGTGTTCCATAGTGTTGTAATGTAACAGACTGGGTGTTCCATAGTGTTGTAATGTAGCAGACTGGGTGTTCCATAGTGTTGTAATGTAACAGACTGGATGTTCCATAGTGTTGTAATGTAGCAGACTGGGTGTTCCATAGTGTTGTAATGTAGCAGACTGGGTGTTCCATAGTGTTTTAATGTAACAGACTGGGTGTTCCATAGTGTTGTAATGTAACAGACTGGGTGCTCCATAGTGTTGTAATGTAGCAGACTGGGTGTTCCATAGTGTTGTAATGTAACAGACTGGGTGTTCCATAGTGTTGTAATGTAGCAGACTGGGTGTTCCATAGTGTTGTAATGTAGCAGACTGGGTGTTCCATAGTGTTGTAATGTAGCAGACTGGGTGTTCCATAGTGTTGCAATGTAACAGACTGGGTGTTCCATAGTGTTGTAATGTAGCAGACTGGGTGTTCCATAGTGTTGTAATGTAGCAGACTGGGTGTTCCATAGTGTTGTAATGTAACAGACTGGGTGTTCCATAGTGTTGTAATGTAACAGACTGGGTGTTCCATAGTGTTGTAATGTAGCAGACTGGGTGTTCCATAGTGTTGTAATGTAGCAGACTGGGTGTTCCATAGTGTTGTAATGTAGCAGACTGGGTGTTCCATAGTGTTGTAATGTAGCAGACTGGGTGTTCCATAGTGTTGTAATGTAACAGACTGGGTGTTCCATAGTGCTGTAATGTAGCAGACTGGGTGTTCCATAGTGTTGTAATGTAACAGACTGGGTGTTCCATAGTGTTGTAATGTAGCAGACTGGGTGTTCCATAGTGTTGTAATGTAACAGACTGGGTGTTCCATAGTGTTGTAATGTAACAGACTGGGTGTTCCATAGTGTTGTAATGTAGCAGACTGGGTGTTCCATAGTGTTTTAATGTAGCAGACTGGGTGTTCCATAGTGTTGTAATGTAGCAGACTGGGTGTTCCATAGTGTTGTAATGTAACAGACTGGGTGTTCCATAGTGTTGTAATGTAGCAGACTGGGTGTTCCATAGTGTTGTAATGTAACAGACTGGGTGTTCCATAGTGTTGTAATGTAGCAGACTGGGTGTTCCATAGTGGGTAATGTAACAGACTGGGTGTTCCATAGTGTTGTAATGTAGCAGACTGGGTGTTCCATAGTGTTGTAATGTAGCAGACTGGGTGTTCCATAGTGTTGTAATGTAGCAGACTGGATGTTCCATAGTGTTGTAATGTAGCAGACTGGGTGTTCCATAGTGTTGTAATGTAGCAGACTGGGTGTTCCATAGTGTTGTAATGTAACAGACTGGGTGTTCCATAGTGTTGTAATGTAGCAGACTGGGTGTTCCATAGTGTTGTAATGTAGCAGACTGGGTGTTCCATAGTGTTGTAATGTAGCAGACTGGGTGTTCCATAGTGTTGTAATGTAGCAGACTGGGTGTTCCATAGTGTTGTAATGTAGCAGACTGGGTGTTCCATAGTGTTGTAATGTAACAGACTGGGTGTTCCATAGTGTTGTAATGTAACAGACTGGGTGTTCCATAGTGTTGTAATGTAGCAGACTGGGTGTTCCATAGTGTTGTAATGTAGCAGACTGGGTGTTCCATAGTGTTGTAATGTAGCAGACTGGGTGTTCCATAGTGTTGTAATGTAGCAGACTGGGTGTTCCATAGTGTTGTAATGTAGCAGACTGGGTGTTCCATAGTGTTGTAATGTAACAGACTGGGTGTTCCATAGTGTTGTAATGTAACAGACTGGGTGTTCCATAGTGTTGTAATGTAGCAGACTGGGTGTTCCATAGTGTGTAATGTAGCAGACTGGGTGTTCCATAGTGTGTAATGTAACAGACTGGGTGTTCCATAGTGTTGTAATGTAGCAGACTGGGTGTTCCATAGTGTTGTAATGTAACAGACTGGGTGTTCCATAGTGTTGTAATGTAGCAGACTGGGTGTTCCATAGTGTTGTAATGTAACAGACTGGGTGTTCCATAGTGTTGTAATGTAACAGACTGGGTGTTCCATAGTGTTGTAATGTAGCAGACTGGGTGTTCCATAGTGTGTAATGTAGCAGACTGGGTGTTCCATAGTGTGTAATGTAACAGACTGGGTGTTCCATAGTGTTGTAATGTAGCAGACTGGGTGTTCCATAGTGTTGTAATGTAGCAGACTGGGTGTTCCATAGTGGGTAATGTAGCAGACTGGGTGTTCCATAGTGTTGTAATGTAGCAGACTGGGTGTTCCATAGTGTTGTAATGTAGCAGACTGGGTGTTCCATAGTGGGTAATGTAACAGACTGGGTGTTCCATAGTGGGTAATGTAGCAGACTGGGTGTTCCATAGTGTTGTAATGTAACAGACTGGGTGTTCCATAGTGTTGTAATGTAGCAGACTGGTTGTTCCATAGTGTTGTAATGTAGCAGACTGGGTGTTCCATAGTGTTGTAATGTAGCAGACTGGGCGTTCCATAGTGTTGTAATGTAACAGACTGGGTGTTCCATAGTGTTGTAATGTAGCAGACTGGGCGTTCCATAGTGTTGTAATGTAACAGACTGGGTGTTCCATAGTGTTGTAATGTAGCAGACTGGGTGTTCCATAGTGTTGTAATGTAACAGACTGGGTGTTCCATAGTGTTGCAATGTAACAGACTGGGTGTTCCATAGTGTTGTAATGTAGCAGACTGGGTGTTCCATAGTGTTGTAATGTAGCAGACTGGGTGTTCCATAGTGTTGTAATGTAACAGACTGGGTGTTCCATAGTGTTGTAATGTAGCAGACTGGGTGTTCCATAGTGTTGTAATGTAGCAGACTGGATGTTCCATAGTGTTGTAATGTAACAGACTGGGTGTTCCATAGTGTTGTAATGTAACAGACTGGGTGTTCCATAGTGTTGTAATGTAGCAGACTGGGTGTTCCATAGTGTTGTAATGTAGCAGACTGGATGTTCCATAGTGTTGTAATGTAGCAGACTGGATGTTCCATAGTGTTGTAATGTAGCAGACTGGGTGTTCCATAGTGTTGTAGTGTAGCAGACTGGGTGTTCCATAGTGTTGTAATGTAGCAGACTGGGTGTTCCATAGTGTTGTAATGTAGCAGACTGGGTGTTCCATAGTGTTGTAATGTAACAGACTGGGTGTTCCATAGTGTTGTAATGTAACAGACTGGGTGTTCCATAGTGTTGTAATGTAGCAGACTGGGTGTTCCATAGTGTGTAATGTAGCAGACTGGGTGTTCCATAGTGTGTAATGTAACAGACTGGGTGTTCCATAGTGTTGTAATGTAGCAGACTGGGTGTTCCATAGTGTTGTAATGTAGCAGACTGGGTGTTCCATAGTGGGTAATGTAGCAGACTGGGTGTTCCATAGTGTTGTAATGTAGCAGACTGGGTGTTCCATAGTGTTGTAATGTAGCAGACTGGGTGTTCCATAGTGGGTAATGTAACAGACTGGGTGTTCCATAGTGGGTAATGTAGCAGACTGGGTGTTCCATAGTGTTGTAATGTAACAGACTGGGTGTTCCATAGTGTTGTAATGTAGCAGACTGGTTGTTCCATAGTGTTGTAATGTAGCAGACTGGGTGTTCCATAGTGTTGTAATGTAGCAGACTGGGCGTTCCATAGTGTTGTAATGTAACAGACTGGGTGTTCCATAGTGTTGTAATGTAGCAGACTGGGCGTTCCATAGTGTTGTAATGTAACAGACTGGGTGTTCCATAGTGTTGTAATGTAGCAGACTGGGTGTTCCATAGTGTTGTAATGTAACAGACTGGGTGTTCCATAGTGTTGCAATGTAACAGACTGGGTGTTCCATAGTGTTGTAATGTAGCAGACTGGGTGTTCCATAGTGTTGTAATGTAGCAGACTGGGTGTTCCATAGTGTTGTAATGTAACAGACTGGGTGTTCCATAGTGTTGTAATGTAGCAGACTGGGTGTTCCATAGTGTTGTAATGTAGCAGACTGGATGTTCCATAGTGTTGTAATGTAACAGACTGGGTGTTCCATAGTGTTGTAATGTAACAGACTGGGTGTTCCATAGTGTTGTAATGTAGCAGACTGGGTGTTCCATAGTGTTGTAATGTAGCAGACTGGATGTTCCATAGTGTTGTAATGTAGCAGACTGGATGTTCCATAGTGTTGTAATGTAGCAGACTGGGTGTTCCATAGTGTTGTAGTGTAGCAGACTGGGTGTTCCATAGTGTTGTAATGTAGCAGACTGGGTGTTCCATAGTGTTGTAATGTAACAGACTGGGTGTTCCATAGTGTTGTAATGTAGCAGACTGGGTGTTCCATAGTGTTGTAATGTAGCAGACTGGGTGTTCCATAGTGTTGTAATGTAACAGACTGGGTGTTCCATAGTGTTGTAATGTAGCAGACTGGGTGTTCCATAGTGTTGTAATGTAACAGACTGGGTGTTCCATAGTAGGTAATGTAGCAGACTGGATGTTCCATAGTGTTGTAATGTAGCAGACTGGGTGTTCCATAGTGTTGTAATGTAACAGACTGGGTGTTCCATAGTGTTGTAATGTAACAGACTGGGTGTTCCATAGTGTTGTAATGTAACAGACTGGGTGTTCCATAGTGTTGTAATGTAACAGACTGGGTGTTCCATAGTGTTGTAATGTAGCAGACTGGGTGTTCCATAGTGTTGTAATGTAGCAGACTGGGTGTTCCATAGTGTTGTAATGTAGCAGACTGGGTGTTCCATAGTGTTGTAATGTAGCAGACTGGGTGCTCCATAGTGTTGTAATGTAGCAGACTGGGTGTTCCATAGTGTTGTAATGTAACAGACTGGGTGTTCCATAGTGTTGTAATGTAGCAGACTGGGTGTTCCATAGTGTTGTAATGTAGCAGACTGGGTGTTCCATAGTAGGTACTGTTGTAATGTAGCAGACTGGGTGTTCCATAGTGTTGTAATGTAACAGACTGGATGTTCCATAGTGTTGTAATGTAGCAGACTGGGTGTTCCATAGTGTTGTAATGTAGCAGACTGGGTGTTCCATAGTAGGTACTGTTGTAATGTAGCAGACTGGATGTTCCATAGTGTTGTAATGTAACAGACTGGGTGTTCCATAGTGTTGTAATGTAGCAGACTGGGTGTTCCATAGTGTTGTAATGTAGCAGACTGGGTGTTCCATAGTGTTGTAATGTAGCAGACTGGGTGTTCCATAGTGTTGTAATGTAACAGACTGGGTGTTCCATAGTGTGTAATGTAACAGACTGGGTGTTCCATAGTGTTTTAATGTAGCAGACTGGGTGTTCCATAGTGTTGTAATGTAACAGACTGGGTGTTCCATAGTGTTGTAATGTAACAGACTGGGTGTTCCATAGTGTTGTAATGTAACAGACTGGGTGTTCCATAGTGTTGTAATGTAGCAGACTGGGTGTTCCATAGTGTTGTAATGTAACAGACTGGGCGTTCCATAGTGTTGTAATGTAACAGACTGGGTGTTCCATAGTGTTGTAATGTAGCAGACTGGGTGTTCCATAGTGTTGTAATGTAACAGACTGGGTGTTCCATAGTGTTGTAATGTAGCAGACTGGGTGTTCCATAGTGTTGTAATGTAGCAGACTGGGTGTTCCATAGTGTTGTAATGTAGCAGACTGGGTGTTCCATAGTGTTGTAATGTAACAGACTGGGTGTTCCATAGTGTTGTAATGTAACAGACTGGGTGTTCCATAGTGTTGTAATGTAGCAGACTGGGTGTTCCATAGTGTTGTAATGTAGCAGACTGGATGTTCCATAGTGTTGTAATGTAGCAGACTGGGTGTTCCATAGTGTTGTAATGTAGCAGACTGGGTGTTCCATAGTGTTGTAATGTAGCAGACTGGGTGTTCCATAGTGTTGTAATGTAGCAGACTGGGTGTTCCATAGTGTTTTAATGTAACAGACTGGGTGTTCCATAGTGTTGTAATGTAACAGACTGGGTGTTCCATAGTGTTGTAATGTAGCAGACTGGGTGTTCCATAGTGTTGTAATGTAACAGACTGGGTGTTCCATAGTGTTGTAATGTAACAGACTGGGTGTTCCATAGTGTTGTAATGTAACAGACTGGGTGTTCCATAGTGTTGTAATGTAACAGACTGGGTGTTCCATAGTGTTGTAATGTAGCAGACTGGGTGTTCCATAGTGTGTAATGTAGCAGACTGGGTGTTCCATAGTGTTGTAATGTTGCAGACTGGGTGTTCCATAGTGTTGTAATGTAGCAGACTGGGTGTTCCATAGTGTTGTAATGTAGCAGACTGGGTGTTCCATAGTGTTGTAATGTAGCAGACTGGGTGTTCCATAGTGTTGTAGTATAACAGACTGGGTGTTCCATAGTGTTGTAATGTAGCAGACTGGGTGTTC